>NW_028281146.1:0-20000 GCF_059751285.1 Brachycentrus maculatus
ACTCACTACTCATCGCACACAACACACAACGCACTTTGCACCACACACCGCATTGAACATCGCACTGCAACATTGTATAATACTAAGGTGATATTTCGTGATGCATGTAATATTTATTTACATCCTATTTTTACCTGTATTCAGAAATCACGTTAATATTGAACTAAGTAACAAAAACTCCATATAAAAAAGGATCTAAGCCGATTGTAACTCCTAACTATTAGTAGTCAAGAAAATTACATTTTGTTAATTTGAAAATTAAATTTACAACATTTTGAGTGTGTCCAAATACTTGTTCAAAAAATCTGAATTATCTCCAATTACAGGAGTTATTTTCATATTATTTTTTGACATCTTATCAAAGATGAATAAGAATATGGAAGTCTGGGCATTTACGGGACTAAATTTATATTTAACCCCGTAAATGCCCAGACTTCCATATTCTTCTTCATCTTTGATGAGATGTCAAAAAATAATATAACTATGCTTTCATTCGTTCAAGAAACGTCAGTTGGAGATGTTTGTGAAACGCAAAAATTCACTCAACATGTGGTATGAAGTTGAATACGTATAATTTATTGGTCAATTTATTGGTTTGTGAATAACATATTTATTACCAATTTATTGGTAGTGAATTACATATGATTCTTTTACCAAGTAATGGGTCGTGAAGACTCTTGAAGATGGACCCCAAGAATTTTACTATGGAGACCTGATGAGAACAAAAGAGGTGTCGGAAGACCCCAAAAGAGATGGTCCGACGACATAGTCGCTGTGGGGGGTAGAAACTGGCTGCAAGCAGCAACCGACCGGAGGAAATGGAAAGAAGAGGCAGAGGCCATATCCAGCAGTGGAGGTCAGAGGGCTCATGAAGAAGAAGAAGAAGACGAAAAAGAAGAAGATTCTTGGTTGTGAAAGTTGTATCACATAAGTATGTAATCCCTTTTGACATTTTGACATTTTGAGTGTGTTCATATACTTGTTCACAAATCTGGATTATCTCCAATTATAGGAGTATTTTTCATATTATTTTTTTGACATCTCATCAAAGAAGAAGAAAAATATGGAAGTCTGGGCATTTACGGGGCTGACGACCGTCATAGGCTGATTTAAGTAATCAATTTACACACGTGTAACATTCACCAATTCTACCCATTATTAACAACCACACTACTCAAATTATAGAACATCCAAGAATTTGTGTAGTGTGGTTGTCAATAATGGGTAGAATTGGTGAATGTTACACGTGTGTAAATTGATTACTTAAATCAGCCTATGACGGTCGTCAGCCCCGTAAATGCCCAGACTTCCATATTCTTCTTCATCTTTGATGAGATGTCAAAAAATAATGTAATCCCTTTCTTGGTTCCTCTCCACTTTCCCTCAACTCCTTACCTATTCCACATCATAACTCCAATGCCTGCCTTGTTACATTTTAAAACCCTCTAATGACCCCAACATCACACCCTTCTCCGCAAGGGTAGGCAGAGAAATCCAAGACATCCCGAATGACCGAAGGAAGAAGAAGAAGTATTATTGAAATGTTTAGTTTGGCGTGCTGTGATTGGCGGACGAGCCACCAATAGGAGATAGTTTGATGGTCTGATGGAGCGTGCCATAATGACTGGAAAGTTGCGCAGAGATCATTACGCTTCGAGATTAAACTTTCTCAAACACGTACCAGCTTACAATGTATACAAATAATTGCTTCCACAGTCTACACTTCAAGTAAAATCTGCAGAAATGACATGAAATCGCTGGTCCAGTTCGAAAAATGGTTTGATAAATTGTATTTTGTCCGCCTCCGTAGTCAGCACGCTCGGCTACCGTTCTGGAGGTCCCGGGTTCGATTCCCAAGGGGGGTAAAATAATTATTCGTGATTTTTTCACTGTCATATTTTTCAATATTACCCTGGACTGGTACCTGAAGCGGAGGGCTGATCACCTTTCCTTCATGTGTAAACGATCAAGATAACACTGCGTTTATATGACGCAGTGCCCTATGCACCATTGGGGTGCGGATAAGGGTTTTAATATTATTAAATTGTATAACCTATAAATAAATAGCTCGTTTAAGTTTTCATATTATCCTTATCATAAAAGCTAAACGACCTTAACGAATGTCCACTGACCGATATGGTCAGCAACGCAAATGTGCTCCAAGAGCAAGAGCAGGGAGACAGTTGCTGACTGGTATCAAGGTCCGGCAGGTGTCCTATCTGGGGCATGTGCTGAGAGGAGACAAGTACGAGCTATTGCACCTAGTGGAGGGTCCACGAGGTGTGGGCAGGAGGCTGATCTCCTGGCTCCGGAATATACGAGATTGGGCGGGGATCAGGACCTGTTTAGAGTTGCCCAAGACAAGGACAATTACTCTCAAGTGATAGTCGACGCCAGGGGGACCTGACATGACACGCACAGAAGAAGAAGAAGGTTTCAAACATGTTTGAAAATGACGCGGAATGCATTAAAACACGTTTCACAATAGATATTAAGAAAATGTAGCATTTTTTTAAGTAAACTTTAAATCAAGGGTGGCCCAACCATCCACGCAACAAACTTAAGAAAGCTTTAAATTAAAAAAAAATATTCCATATTCTTTTTCACATATGTTGAGATTTCAAAAATGTAAGAATAATTTTATGAAAAACAATTGTGGCATGTTATTAGTTGTATGGTATTTTCTAATTTTTTTCTTGCTTCTTGTGTTTTTTTATATGCCTATTTACTGAACTATTTATTACTTTATATTTTTAATTTTGATCTGTGTTTTCTAATTTGTTCTTCAGCTTTGTTAACTTTAATCCCATGTATCAAAGTGAGTTATGAAAATTCGCCACCGGGAATATTATATTTGTGACTTATGTATGTAACATGTTTAAATAAATAAATAAATAAACTCCTAAGAGGAGAAACCCAGACGTGTGAACAAGTACCAGTAGACACAATCAACATGTTGTAAATAATAATTATTTAACAGTACCAAAACATTAAATAACCCCAATTCAATACGTTTAAATTAAGTATATACAAAATACTGTATTTTTTCTTAATTTATTCTCCGGAAATGAAGTCCATAACAGGAAGGGCGCTCGTTACGATTCGGAGTACAAAAAACCCCGCTATAAAATTCCATTAAAACACGTCAAAAACCAAAAAGAGTGAATCATTTCGACGTAGAGAAATCGAATTCAAGTGGTTGGGGGTACATTTTGCTGAAGTTCCGGTGTGCTGGGGGGACGAGTGGACAGTTTGGAAACGGAGTTTTAGTAAACCCTTATTTCCTGGCCATTCTGAGGACATCCTCCCGGTGATTGAAAACCCGATGACCCGTGTAACATCCATTACTTAGAATGTTGCCGTATAATTTATTTCTTGGACAGTAATTTACGTAACGAATTTGAAATTGTTTCAAATATTTATATCATTGGAGGTTTATATATATATAAATATATATATATATATATATATATATATATATATATATATATATATATATATATATATATATATATATATATATATATATATATATATATATATATATATATATATATATATATATATATATATATACATACATATATATATATATATATATATATAAATATATATATATATATATATATATATATATATAATATATATATATATATATATATATATATATATATATATATATATATATATATATATATATATATATATATATATATATATATATATATATATATATATATATATATATATATATATATATATATATGTATACATATATATATATATATATATGAAGGAAGGAATGCAAAGCTGAAATAATATTATCGATAAAATTAAGAAAGGTGTGTTGAGATGGTTTGGACATGTAGAACGAATGAGTGAGGAAAGAACGGTAAAACAAATATGAGGCGAATGTTAGCGGGAAAAGAAGCAGAGGAAGACCGAGGAAAACATGGCACGATCAGGTATGCCAAATACTTGAAAGTGGTCAGGTTAGGAGTCGTAACAATCGGCGGGTATGTATGAGGAGATGCATGAACGTGGAAGAGGCGAAGAATGTTTGCAAGGACATTTATATATATATATATATATATATATATATATATATATATATATATATATATATATATATATATATATATATATATATATATATATATATATATATATATATATATATATATATATATATATATATAATATATTATATATATAATATATATTACAAAATACATATTTAAATAATACAAAATAGTTAGTAAATACACAATACATTTCAAATATAACGTTTCCACCTCTCGTAATAAAGTAGACACTTGTGTTTAGAGAGGGAGTTGGTTTTTAAAATTTAATTTTTTTGTAAACGAAGTAAATTAAAATTAAAATTAAAAATAAACAAAGTAAATTGAAAATAAAAAAAATATTCCTCGGTATGGAGTCTAGGTTGGGGTGAGTCTTATTTGTTTTTTATTTTAGTTTTAAAGATAACACTGTGTTTATATAATGCAGTGCCCTATGCAACATTGGGGTGCGGATAAGGGTTTTTAAAAAAAATGTTTTGAAATAAATAAATGAAATTAAAGATATTTTTTTGGTTTTTATTGATTTTAGTTAAGTGATTATTGTAAGAAACAAAAATCCACTGTATAACTCCCATCTAAAAAAAAATTGTAATATTCACCAACTTTTTTTTTTAAATATCATAATATACAGTTCGATGCCACTAACATTATCAAGCACTCTTTATGTTGTTCCCGACGGTGACCCTCAGAGTCCCGTCTCGGGGTCTTGCCTATGACGTCACTTCGCGCTTGACCTCCCCGCCTGGGAACCCAGTGCTCCCCACACCACTAATTACCGCAATTAATTGTAATCTCCCCGACCAACCGGTCGCGGAACGCGAAGAAAGCGAGAGAGATGGTAGGAATGCGAAGGAATCTCAGCGAGAAGGTGGATGGTACTTACTCGAGTTAACACTGTGATAATTACTTACAAATCGCTCACTCCTTTCAAGAACGTCATAAATAAAATAACTTGATTTTTCAGGAGAACGTTTTTAATGTTTAAAAATATAATACAAAGTATTAAAAATAAATATCAAGCCGATTATTGAACTTTTTACTGTGCAACAGACCTTTTTAGGTAAAATCTGAAGGTTTTTTCTCCATTTGAAAAATATTTAGTTTATTTAAAAAAATAATTAAACTATTCCTTTATGTTTCAAAATGCAAAAACAACGCTTTCTGACCTGTAGCGGGTAAATATTAAGTTTAAAATATGCCTCTTTTGCTGGGATATAGTACATTTTCTGGACATTCCGAAAACATGCACAACTTAAATTTACGATTTTTGATTTATGACGTTCTTGAAAGGAGTGAGCGAAATGTGCGCGGAGAATGAACATCATTGTTTGGACGTGTTGGTGCACGCGAACTGCGAGGGGTGAACGGATGGTGAGGTATGAATGGAGAATTTGCAAGTGGTGTAAAATAGGCACTATTAATGTATTAAGGGTATACTCTCAAATATATTTATAACATTTTGAGTGCGTCCAAATACTTCTTCACAAAATCTGGATTATCTTCAATTACTGGAGTTATTTTCATATTGTTTTTTTGACAATTCATCAAAGATGAAGAAGAATATGGAAGTCTGGGCATTTACGGGGCTGACGACCGTCATAAGCTGGTTTAAGTGATCACTTTACACACAACATTAACCAATTCTACCCATTATTGACAACCACACTTCTCAAATTCATCTCTCCAATAGATGTCTCTAGTGAAGTACCTACTAGTGATTCAATAACAATGTTTCTGAATTGGTTCATATATATAGAACTTCCAAGAATTTGAGTAGTGTGGTTTTCGATAATGGGTAGAATTGGTGAGTGTTACACGTGTGCAAAGTGATCATTTAAACCAGCCTATGACGGTCGTCAGCCCCGTAAATGCCCAGACTTCCATATTCTTCTTCATCTTTGATGAGATGTCAAAAAATAATAGGCACTTTTAATGTATTAAGGGATATATGCGAAATGTTCAGTAGTTGGCGGGTTGTTCAGTAGTTAGTCCAGAATACACGTGTATTCTGCAGTAATTTTTTAACCCATCCGCATATCAGTTTTTTTTTTTCAAAACATGTATGCAATGACACTAATTTAACGTATCCCCGCAAGTGAGAACGTTGCCCCGCCCGGAGGGGAGGTGATATGGTTTATCAAACAATGAGGCGCTAATATTTTGCACCTGATAAAACGAGGACAAACATAAAAATAATCTTCAAATGCAGAAAAAGGTACTACGCACTAAACAGATTGATTTTTGTGGTACAAATCAGTCCGACCAATCATAACGCTCGCGTGTTTGAAGCGTCAAGAGCTTATAATTGATAACTTTTGATAATCAGGGGTAGGTATATAGGAGATGTATGAATGTGGTAAAGGCGAAGATTATTTGTAAAGACAGATTGGTGTGTGTCATTCTATTCTCTCTGCCTACCCCTGTGGAAGCGGCTTGATGGTTAGTCAGTTAGTTACATTCTTCTTCATCTTTGATGAGATGTCAAAAAATAATATGAAAATAACTCCTGTAATTGGAGATAATCCAGATTTTGTGAACAAGTATTTGGACACGCTTAAAATGTTTGAATTATCCATTATTCATCAAAATTTTACATAAAATAATTAAGGAAACAATACTTTTTATACCACTTGAGTTTATTAATGACTGCTAGTTTCAGAAGCTTAACTTGAGTTATTATTCAGACCTGAAAGTTTGCTGGAAGTTTAGCTTCCGAAACTAGTAGTCATTAGTTAATAAACTCAAGTGTTTTAAAAACAAGTATTTCTTTAATCATTTTGACATGTCTAACCACAAAGTAAATGCCGAAACAAGAAAGAATATAAAAATGGATAGATATTACTACAAAGTGACCATCAATTAATGAAATCATTATTAACAACATTTTGAGTGTGTCCAAATACTTGTTCACAAAATCTGGATTATCTCCAATTACAGGAGTTATTTTCATACACGTGTGTAAAGTGATCACTTAAACCAGCCTATGACGGTCGTCAGCCCCGTAAATGCCCAGACTTCCATATTCTTCTTCATCTTTGATGAGATGTCAAAAAAATAATATGAAATCATTATTGATTTTAGTTCTATGATTTGGCTGATAGGAAGGTGAATGTAGAAGAGGGTTTGAAGTCACTAATGCAGATTGCAAGTAGCGAAGCAGTTAAGTAAAAGTAAAAGAAAATTGTCACGACAGATGTGACGGGAGAAAGTGATCGGAGACATTACTGCACGCTCCAGATGACTCTGAAATTGGAGGAAACTCGCTGACTTCGCGACCGGCTGCGTGATGCTTGCGTTTACCTCGCTCACTCTCGTGTCGCGACCGCCGAACCTTGTCTCTAACATCAGCGCTTACTTTCACAACCAGTGGACAACCCTAACCTATTCTTCTTACCCTTATTTGCACCTTTACCCTTCTTCTTTATTTCGACAGCTGTACGTGTGATGATGAGACACCTCAAGATGTCCCTCACCTGTTGATGATTAGCCCCCTTTTCAGCTTTCAAAGACAACAGCTGGAGGCGCGTTGCAGGAGCCTGGGTGAGGACCTATCCAAAATCGAATCCGTGATAGTTCATAAGGAACTGTCACGAGAGGTGGTATCATACATGATCAAAATAGTGAAGGACATTGGTAACACAAACCAAAGTAGGACACAAAATGCCGAACCCTCTTCTAGTGGAACGGAAGGTCTTCTGATGACAGTCAACAGTCCGGCTTAATCTGAGGAGTGCAACGTGGTTTCCTCCCAGCGATGAGCAAATGCTGACATGTTCCTGTTTGGCCCACACTAGATTATCCCTCCTGTTCCCAACACTGATTCAAATAAAAACATATTTAATTAGCTAGAAGAAACAAAAATCCAGTAAATGATCTATAAACCTTGTACATAATAAGCAAGGTAAATAATAAATACAATTCCCATCTGAAAAAAAATGCCCTCTGACCTCCACTGCCGGATATAAGCCTCTTCCCCTTCTTTCCATTTCCTCCGGTCTGTTGCTGCTTGCAGCCAGTTTCTACCCCCCACAGCGACTATGTCGTCGGACCATCTCTTTTGGGGTCTTCCGATACCTCTTTTGTTCTCCCAAGGTCTCCATCGTAAAATTCTTGGGGTCCATCTTGTCTTGCAATATGTCTTTCCCATTGCCATTAGAGTTTAGGTCTTTATTTACACAAAGGAGAGGAATTAAAGCTATGCCACAGAAACAGAACGGAACTTAATATGAGAACATATCGCAACATATGAAACTACACAAATACAATGCTTCAAATAATGTTTAAAACGACTCACGGTAACACCAAATCGATTTTTAAGAGAGAAGTTCATCATTATAATATACGAGGATATAATTAAATAGATGTGGAGCCGATAAACACAACTAAGTTTGGAGTAAGGACCTTGCAGTATATTTCTTCTCTGTCTCATTCCTCATTACTGAGGGTTGTGACCCTTGTGGAAGCAAATACCTAGTCTTTTCCAGTTATCCCTTGACTGCGCTGCACGTAGCGCTCCAACCACCGAGGTGCCTGCTGCTGCCTTAACTTGATCGGTCCATCGTGTGGGATCTTCCTCTCCCTCTCTCCCTCTCCCGGCTATCATAGGCGATAATATGCAGAATAATAAACGTTGCACAAGTGTATAAAGTGATCACTTAAGTCAGACAGCGCCAGGTCGTAAGCCCGGGATGCTTATACTTCCATCTTCCCATGCATAAAAATATATAATAGATGTTTTATGCGTTTATCCTTCCTACCCTTATTCCCTCCCCAATGGTGCATAGGGCACTGCATCATATAAATGCAGTGTTATATTGATTGTTAACACATGAAGGAAAGGTGATCAGCCCTCCGTTCTTGTACCTACCAGTCAGTGTAAAATTTAATAATATCTTTTTTTTTTTTTGACCCCCTAAATAAAATTCAAAACTATCCTAAAGATTTATTTAATTAAAACAAGAAAAGCAAAATATTATTTTAATTTTAGTTTGACGCTGAATTAATTGCGTAAAATACATAAAATGTTAAATTTATGTTACGTAGGTACTACTTTCTTGGCTTATTATTTTCCCTAACTTGATAGATTTACCCTAGATTGGGGAATCGGATATTTGAAAAGAAATTTCTATGGTAGGTATAGCCGCCGGCCAATAGGAGAGGTTTTCCACGTTCCGAGTTTGAATTTCCGAGCGTGCGCACAATCTCCAATAGCGCAACAAAATGGTCTAATCTCGGTAAACTTGTTTTATAACTTCATTGACAACTATTACAATCGGTTTTCTGCGCGCGCCGCAAGACATCGTTTTACCGCCAACGCAATATGGGCTGTTCCAACACTGGCCAAACCCCGCGGTCGCAAACGACTCTAATCAAATCCACGGTATCTCTCTCTAACTCATGAAATCCTTCTTTAATCCGGCCAATTAAAAAGAGACGAAAAACCCGCCGTCCGCGTGCAATGAAGCGCAAAGACACCGCTCTGTCTCTCTCTAGGATTAATAATAAGAGAGGGATAGTACATAAATTATTGTCTGCACAATCAAGTGTGAAGTGTATTGAGGATTTTGTTGTTATCTCACTCTTTCCCGCTGTGATATACGCGTTTTGGAAGCGGCTGTATTTTTTGACAGCTCCTACTTTGCATGCCGATAAAGGCTTTCATAAAGATATCGCCGCTTTTGTTGAAACAGACAGTTGTATGTTTGAAAATAGGTTCTTCGGCAATTTCAACTATTTGTTCATTTCGTAAAAAATATTTTTTCATCGTATTCAGAAAAATTATTGAGTATCTGTACTCTTATAAAACAGTAAAAGACAAACCATTCCAAAAAATATCGGTAAAATGATTCTTTTTGTAAACCGTATCTATTCTAAATTCTGACATATCAACGTAGACGAAGAAAATGGAATGATATTATTCATACTTCGGTTGATGTGCGAGTTTGCGACAGAACTTATGAGTGATTTGAGTAAGCTTTTTATTTAGCAGATACCCTTTTAAATGTATAAATGATCCTAACCGAATTATTTAACATACTGATGACGCCTGAATGTCATTTTTTAAGCTTATCCATTATCAAAGGGGCATTTATGTAATGTGTTTATCGTATGTGTTTTATATAACTAAAGGAAAGGCCAACATGAAAAAGAATTTGTTTTCATTGTTAGGATTTCATATGTTTTTCTGGACCACCATCTAAAGTGCGAGAAGTTTTTTATATATTATATAAACTTTCAACATGACATCGGTTGCATTAATTCAATATAATTCCTTTTCCAAAAGTTTGTGTGAAAAAGCATTATTGACCGAAGAAAGCTTTCGTGAAAATGAGCTGAAAAAGGTTCGCTGCTTTACCGTGCGTTTATATTTTTAACCCCTGAAAAATAGATGTGGGGATGGTTTTTAAAATTTTGTGTAACGGCGTAATTTCAAATTTATTTATTTGAAAAAAAATTACATGAAATTAATAAACTTGAACATAAATTACATCTAAAGGAATATTTAGATAAGATTTCTAAAACTTGATTATTTTATGTATAATACTGTGTACAAAGCTTGATGTTTAGGATTCAATCTCTTCATAAATCATTTAAAAAATATCATTTAAACAAACCTTATGTAGATACAATAAATAAAAGATGCCTAAAATAAATTGAATCAATGTAGTTTTGCATTTTTTTTAATTGTAAGTTGTATGTACTATTGACGATACAATTTTTTCATTAATTTAATATTATTCTTGTTTTATTTCCGACACGACACAAATCAAGCGATTATCTTATCGCCGCTTACCTGTGCGCAGATTGCCGAGGTGAGTCGAGGATTACCGAAGGTGCTCGGTAATTCGACTGCGCAGCTTTTTAGCAGGACGGATTTTAGTGTGAAAACGGCGGTTGGCGGTCTGTGACGTGCGGCCGTATCGCGCTCCATAGAACAATACAACCAAACAAGACCGATCATACAATTTTGAATTGGCGCGATTTGACAATAACGTAAAAAAACTAACAGTTATTTCAAACCGAATGGTGTGTATTGCTAGCATGGATTATAATAAATACAAGGACGGTTGTACGTGGATATTTTAACTGTGTTTTTTTGTTGTGCAATAATTTTGCTGCAGTGTTTTTTTATGTGCTCCGTTTTACATGTGTGAGTCAAATACATTATTTATTTTTATTCTGAGAATTAACAGTGGAAACTTTTGTAAAAAAAAACTGTTGATTTTTAGTGATTTTGTGTTTTAATTTTGGATGCTGTGATCTTATCGGTGAGTTAAAAATGTTTAAATAATATATGATTTAGCACTGCAGTTTTTCCGACGAAAAATTACGGCCATAGCGGTTTTCTATTGTTATGGCACTTCTAGCTTAAATAGTAGGGTAACAATACTAAAAAAAAATACATATATGAAATGCGATAATTTAAAATAAAATACTGTCAAAAGAGAAAGATAAACAATTTTGAATATAAATAGTTACAAAGCGTTGCCAAATTTGAAAGATTATTTTTGTTTAATATTTAAATGAAGAAAATATGTTACAGATACCTTTCTGTTGTCAATTTTTCATCAAATATTTAATAAATAAATCTTTTTGATGACTGATAATTGTACATTAGTTAGTTCATAGTCTTTAGATGACAATTTTTTTAATAGCTCTCGATATTATTAGGAAAAAGCAGTTCTTACCCTTTAGAGTTTTCTCGTAAGCCGATATTAAATTTATGATTTTATTAAAAAAATATTTGAACAGAATACAAACATAACTCACATATATAATATTCCCGATGAGTAATTTCCATTACACATTTTGGGACATGGTATTAAGGTTAACAAGACTGAAAAACATATAACAAAGTAAAAAATAAGAAAACACAAGACAAAATGTAAAATATAAAATAGGCATATAAAAAATCGGAATGTGTACACAGTTTTTCAAATATTTTATATTTTCTCAGAATATTTATTCTCCTTCGTATAGAAGCAGTGTTATCTTGATCGTTAAGTAGGTACACTTAATAAAGGTAAATAGGCCGTACCATTCCAGGGTAATATAAAATAAATATTAGAGGAAAAAAATCCCTCATATTCACATTTTAACATCTCAACACAGATTAAAAAGAATATGCAAGTATGGGTGTTTACAGAGCTTATGACCTGTAATGGTTGGTTAAGTGATCATTTTATACACGTGTAACATTCGCCATTCTACCCATAATTGTCAACCGCGCTACTCATTTGTTTTAAATTACCTAACGTCCAAGTGTCTCTGAAATCTAGCTACGGCTAATGCAACACCGCTTATCATGACCAGGCAAGTTTTATAGCCTATGCCTACTCGTGATTGGTTTACTTTAAATGTTGAAAGTTACTATAATTTCATGTAATTCATTAATGAAAATTCTAAGCAAAAACACTTACATACCGATTTTTTTAGAACTCATACATATAACAGGTAAATAATATAAATTTCATGTCATTTCATGTTTGAGTTCGCTGCAGCATCTATGGTTGACTTGAGTAAGCCTTACCCTCTAATTTAAATGAATTCCAGATCCTTACATAATTATTTTACATGCCGGGAGATACCAGAAAATATGATTATCAGTTTTTCATATAGCGTATATTTTCACCAGTTATTTTATTCGAAACATTTTGGGCAAGGATTGTATTTGTGAACAAAGATTTGCACGCACCCGAAATTTTGTCACCATTTTTTTGACCCCCACGGGAATCGAACCCAGCACCAATTACAACAAAATATTTATTAGAACATAACAATTAATATCAAAACTTGCCTCAAATATGGCAAAATTTCGTAGATCGATGGAAAAAGGTGTTCGTTAAGTCGCTACATAATTTTCTCTAAACCCAGGTAATATTTTTAGTAAAACACCGTGCTGCATAAAAAAATAAGTTTTTCTTGGGAATTTTTTTTATAGTTTTAATAATAAAAGAGTTATTGAAAGAAAAGGACTTTAAAAAAAATTATAAAACTTTTTTTTACAAGTATTTTACAAAAACAAAAAAAAAGTTTAATATATTGCACATTCTTTAAAAAATCGGGCGTGAAGAGACGTTTTACGTCTTCGGCGGTTTGTCGACGAATATGTTCTGTCTTTGCGAATATCCCCTTACATCTACTTCTTTCATCACTCACTCCTTTGAACAACGTCATGTATCAAAATACTTAATTTTTCAGGAGATCGTTTTTGAAGTTTAAAAATATACTTAATTAAATGTATAAAAAATAAATATCAAGCCACTTATTGAACTTTTTACTGTGCAACAGATCTTTTTAGGTAAAACCTAAAGGTTTTTTCTCCATTTGAACAATATTTAGTATATTTAAAAAAAAAATAATTAAACAATACCTTTTCTTCAAAATGCAAAAACAACACTTTCTGCCTTGTAGCGGGTAAATATTAAGTTAAAAATATGCCGCTTTTGCTGGGATATACTACATTTTCCGGGCACTCCGAAAACATGCAAAGCTGAAAATTGACATTTTTTGATAAATGACGTTGTTGAAAGGATTGAGCGATATGTACTTGCACGTTCAAAGATCTCTTTGAAGCATTTGGAATTGTTATAAATCGGTTATCATATGATAACCGACATACTTATATGTGTGCTGATAAAATCTCATTTCGTTTCGTGTTTTATATAATCTGCTCGTGTGGTACGTCAACAAGCAACGGATGTTTTGGCCACATTCGCGATATTAATTAAACAAAAGTATTGTAAGCGATTGTATTTTATATATTGGAATTCCGCTCGCTGTGTGCATGATTGATGTGATCAAACCCTCTTCTTCGTTAGATGAATATTTGAATAACAAACGAGATAGGTGTTTTGAAGAAAATGACAATATTGATACTGGGGGGTGTAGGGAAGGTGGTGTGGTCATTTGGAGAAGGTTGATGAAGAATTGGGGAAGATTCGAGCAAAGGGGGGAGACATATCGCTCACTCCTTTCAACAACGTCATAAATCAAAAAACTTGATTTATCAGGAGATCGTTTTTAAAGTTAAAAAATATAATACAATGTATTTAAAATATTATTTTTGATATCTTATCAGATGATGAAGAATATGGAAGTCTGGGCATTTACGGGGCTGACGACCGTCATTGGCTGGTTTAAGTGATCACTTTACACACGTGTAACATTCACCAATTCTACCCATTATTGACAACCACACTACTCAAATTCTTGGAAGTTCTATATATATGAACCAATTTTGAAACATTATTCTTGAATCCTTAGAACTTCACTAGAGACATCTATTGGTGAGCTGAAAATGTTCTTCTTCATCCGTGATGAGATGTCAAAAAATTATATGAAAATAATTCCTGTACTTGGAGATAATCCAGATTTTGCGAACATGTTTTTGGACACACTCAAAATGTTGTGTATTAAAAATAAATATCAAGCCACTTATTGAACTTTTTGCTGTGCAACTGATCTTTTTAGGTAAAACCTGAATGTTTTTTCTCCATTTGAAAAATATTTAGTATATTTAAAAAAATAATTAAACAATACATTTTCATCAAAATGCATAAACAACACTTTCTGCCCTGTAGCGGGTAAATATAATGTTTAAAATATGCCGCTTTTGCTGGGATATTTAAAAGTACATTTTCTGGGCATTCCGAAAACATGCACAACTGAAAATTGACGATTTTTTATTTATGACGTTGTTTAAAGGAGTGAGCGATATATCATACATAATAATACTTGAAATAAATATACATAATAAAAATACATAATGGGTGTTGAGAATAAAATGACAATATTGATACTGGGAGGTGTAAGGAAGGTGGTGTGGTCATTTGGAGAAGGTGGATAAAGAATGGGTGAAGATACGGGAAAAAGGAGGAGAAATATATCATGCATAATAATACTTGAAATAAATATACATAATAAAAATGAGTTTGTCCGCCTCAGGGCCCCTGTACACTTACGTAATTTTACTGTCCGGCAATCCGGTTTTTTCAAACAAAAGCGACTACGACAGTTTAACGTAATCGAGTTCACGCGCACCGTGATCACGCACCGATCCGAAGAAAGACGGAAAAAAAGCACAAGCCAATCATCAGTTTTTTTCATGCTAACCGGACTGCCGGACAGTAAAATTATGTGTAGTGGACAAGCGCTCTCAGAGTGTAATAATCAGCACGCTAGGCTAACGGTCTGCAGGTCCCGGGTTCGATTTCCAGGGGGGGTCAAATACATACAAGTGATTTTCTACTCTAATATTTATTCAATATTAGCCTGGTCTGGTACCTGAAGTGGAGGTTTTTTTATAGATGGGAATTACATTTATTATTTACTTTGCTTATTATGTACAAGGTTTATAGACCATTTAGTGGATTTTTGTTTCTTCTAGCTAATTAAATATGTTTTTATTTGAATCTGTGTTGGTAACAGCAGGGATAATCTAGTGTGGGCCAATCAGGAACTTCTCAGCATTTGCTCATTGCTGGTAGGAAACCACGTTGCACTCCTCAGGAGAAGCCGGACTGTTGACTGTTGAAGCGGAGGGCTGATCACCTTTCCTTCATGTGTTAAGGATCAAGATAACACTGCGTTTATATGATGCAGTGCCCTACGCACCATTAGGGTGCAGATAAGGGTTTGAAGAATAAATTAAGAAATAAAAATAAGACTTGACGCAGAAACATCCTCTCACTGGGTGACTGCTAAAAAATAATAAAAAGGTGATCATATTCTTCTTCATCTATGTTATGATTTTAATATACCTACTACATATTTAAGGTGTCGGGTTGTGGTCCCGTGGTTAGTGTCGCGGACTCTTGAGTCACGAGTTTCTCGGTTCGAACCCAATCTACCACAATATGATACCTCTGAGCCGCTTGGGCTCATAGAAATAGTATGAAATTTAAATATTTGTGTAAATAATAAAAACAAAAAAAATCATCTTTTTTTTATTAAAAAAAGGTAGGTACTACCTACTTCTCTACAAGATCTACGTGTGATAATAAAACAACGCCTCGAGGTACCTACGCCGATTTACATACATGAATTAAATTACATACATGTTAACTACATTAATTGATATATTAATCGGACGAATCAGCATGCAGTGTGTAATACTGAGTAGGAACATTATTAAAGAGTGTTTGTAATAGTAATTGGTCCTTGCATTACACTCCCAACGACCACTTGTTATTATTTTACCTAACATTAGATAAAAATCCCCAAACGCAACACAAAATAGTACAAACATATGCATAAGTAATTTCAACACTCTTCCTTTAAAAACTAAAAATATAAAAGGCACAAACACTCTCAAAAATAAACTTAACGAACACTACAAACATACACCGACTAATTTGCAAATGCATATCTTCTTCTTCTTCAAACCCTTAGAATGCTTAGAAGATACACTATATCCCAGCAAAGGAGACATATTTTTAACTTAATATTTACCCGCTACAGGGCAAAAAATGTTGTTTTTGAAATTTTGAAAAAAATGTATTGTTTAATTATTTTTTTAATGAGAAAAAACCTTCAGGTTTTACCTAAAAAGATCTGTTACGCAGTAAAAAGTTCAATAAGTGGCTTGATATTTATTTTTAATACATTGTGTTATATTTTTAAACTTTAAAAACGTTCTCCTGAAAAATCTTTTTTGAACTCACTGCTTTCAAGAACGTCATAAATCAAAAGTTTTTTTTAATTTATGACGTTCTTGAAAGCAGTGAGCGATATGACTTATTTATTTTTTTTACAAAAATTTTAATAGTATTAGTATATAACCACTCACCGAGATTTTTATGTCTACCGGTTTCGAGACGTACCCGTCTCTTCGTCAGGACAATCACTACCACAGCATGCAAACAATACCACCCTTCACCACCATAGCACCATTTACACACACAAAATTACCACCTTTCACCACCATAGCACAAATGGTGCTATGGTGGTGAAGGGTGGTATTGTTGGCATGCTGTGTTAGTGATTGTCCTGACGAAGAGACGGGTACGTCTGGAAACCGGTAGGCATAAAAATCTCGGTGAGTGGTTGTATACTAATATTATTAACATTTTTGTAAAAAACGAAATAAGTAAAAATGACTAACCACAAGGTAAATGCTTTAAATATCAATAATATTGAGAATACAATACATATGAGTTCACAACAGCCATCTATGTTGGATTAAGAAAAGCTTTAAGTAAGCAGAGACCTTATAATTTTCTTTCTACTAAGTACTGAAAAAAATAAAAACATTTATATTTCAATTGTGTCAAACAAAATTATTTTTCATTGAATTTTCTACCAGCGATCTTCTATATTCATTCATTTACACAAGTATTTGTGATGTAACATCGGTAATACGTGCTTTATGTGTTTTTATACGTCTAGCTATAAAATACTGATAGTTTTTTTGCTATTGCATGACCTACAATATCCAGCATTCGATATTAGGCAGCTGTGTTCCATCCTCCCACGTAACGTCTTCCAAGAAACGGTTTGTACCGTGCCTAAACGATGACTGGCTAATTATTTTTATTATCGGCTAATATCCTTAATGTGTGTAATAAAGATTACACATGAAATTATATTCGTATGTAACTCTGTGTGTAAGATTTTATTGATATCTTAACAGAAATGAAGAAAAATATCATTCTTATTATTTTATTTTTTGACTTCTCATCAAAGATGAAGATGAATATGGAAGTCTGGGCATTTGCGGGGCTGACGACCGTCATAGGCTGGTTTACGTGATCACTTTACACACATGTAACATTCACCAATTCTACCCATTATTGACAACCACACTACTCAAATTTTTGGAAGTTCCATATATAGAACCAATTTCGGAACATTGTTCTTGAATCACTAGAACTTCACTAGAGACATCTATTGGTAATCTATATGTAATTGGAGATAATCCAGATTTTTTAAACAAGTATTTGGACACACTCAAAATGTTGTATTATTATTATTATTATCTTATTAAAGATGATGGAATGAAATTTCCGAAACCGGCAGGCACGAAGCAGTGTTTTTTTTAAAGAGGTTTTACGCAAAGTGAACGATGAATTATAAGGAGAATGTTATATTGCAATACCACACAGTTTAAAAAATATTTGGTAGTCATCCAGTGAAAGGATGTTTCTGCCAGTGTCAAGTATTATTTTTATTTCCAAACAAAATAATCATAGAAAAAAATTTAACAATTAAAACATATTATATATTTTTCATTAATGTTTTACTTAGTAAATACAACTATTTCTTAAAATCTACTCTGACACGTTTTTCGATGCATTCCGCATCATTTTCAAACACATAGGGAACAGTTCCTTCTGATAAGAAATAAAAAAAAAAAAAAAAAATAAAATTAATAAATAAAAATAAAAAACAGCTACTACCCCCTCTTCAACCTTCAACGTCCCAAGGACCCAACTCTAAAATTTAGAATTAGCTTCACATACGGTGTTTGAAAATGATGCGGAATGCATCGAAACATTGCACAGTAGATTTTAAGAAATAGTGGTATTTAATAAGTAAAACGTTAATTAAAAATGGATAGATTTTACCACAAAGTGACTGCCGAATCAATTAAAGAACTTATTTCATAGTTTAAATGCGTTTAGCTTTATCATTTTAGAAATTACGATTGCATATCCAGGATAAGGTTCAGAAAGAATGGCGGATACTTGGGTGGGGAGTTGGATTCCTGCCCGTGTTAAGCTATTTAGAAAGTTTTCCTTCTCTGTCTAGAGCGGACACTGAAACAACATATGGTTTGCATCCCCTATATCCTGTCCACTTTCGCAGTATGGTGATGTGACGCACTTTATCTTATAGAGATGCACAGGCAGTGAGCAGTGCCCAGACCTTTACCACAAAGTTAACAATGATTTCGATATACAAAATATAGGAATATGGAAATCTGTGTATTATTAATATTTTATTTCGAGAAATAAAAATACTTTGTGTTCTGATCCACTCACATTTTTATTAACCAACTAGTTTCGGCAACAATCTGTTGCCCTCTTCAGGGTTTAATTTATTACTATTATAAACCCTGAAGAGGGCAACAGGTTGTTGCCGAAACTAGTTGGTTAATAAAAATGTGAGTGGATCAGAACACAAAGTATTTTTATTTCTCGAAATAATATATCAATATGATCCACAAAGTTAATGCTTTCGATATTCAAAACATATTATTTATAATTTATATTATTTTTTACCTATGATCAGCAACCATAGTTAGTAGCAGAATGCTTGGTAAAATGTATGGAAGATTCTTCTGAATCTTTCATACATTTTATGAATGTATGGAAGATTTAAAAGAATCTTGAGAAGAATCACTCATAGGCTGGTTTAAGTGATCACTTTACACACGCGTAACATTCACCGATTCTACCCATTATTGACAACCACACTACTCATTTTTTTTGTCACTGAATTTACATTTAATTGTTCCTGATGGGACACGACTTTACACTTTGGAGTAACTGCGCTAAGCGCATCGACTCCATTTAGAAAATTGAAGTTACTATCACTGTCACTGTATTGAGAAAAGGTCAAATCAAACACTTTGTAGGGAAAGTGGCAAATTAAAAACCCTACGCGAAATCTAAGGGGGAAAGCACTACGCGAAGTTAAGTATTTCACACTTCACTATCACTCTAATAATGCACTGCACCACACTACACTATATGCTGCACTGCACTGCACCTATAATATCACACACTGCACTGCATTACACACTGCACTGCACTACACTTATGACATCAGACACTGCACTGCACTACACCATACACTGCACTGCACTACACTACACTGCTAGAAGAGAATGCATTTGTTAAGGGATATTATAATACATGCTAAATAAGTTATTTAAGAACATGTAAAGTTAATTTATAATATATCTTAACAAAA
>NW_028281147.1:0-72500 GCF_059751285.1 Brachycentrus maculatus
GTGGTGTGTCAAAACCTTAAAATATCAAGTTAAAAATATGCCTCTTTTGCTGGGATAAAGTACATTTTCTGGGCATTCCGAAAACATGTACAACTGAATATTGAGATTAACAGATGGCGCTGCCATCATTTAAAAAAGCTTTTTTTCAAATAAATCTTGTTTTAACATGTTTCATATTATTTTATAACAAAATATAATAAAATGTGCCGTCGGCACGGGAAAATTCAGTGAGGGCATATTTTTTAATTAACAATTATGGGCATGATAAAAAACTTTCATATGTCGCTCACTCCTTTCAAGAACGTCATAAATCAAAAAACTTGATTTTTCAGGAGAACGTTTTTAAAGTTTCAAAATATAACACAATGTATTAAAAATAAATATCAAGCCACTTATTGAAATTTTTACTGTACAACAGATAATTTTAGGTAAAACATGAAGGTTTTTTCTCCATTTGAAAAATATTTTGTATATTTAAAAAAAAAAAATAAACAATACATTTTCTTCAAAATGCAAAAACTACACTTTCTGCCCTGTAGCGGGTAAATATTAAGTTAAAAATACGCCACTTTTGCTGGGATATAGTACATTTTCTAAGCATTCCGAAAACATGCACAACTGAAAATAGACGATTTTTGATTTATGACGTTCTTGAAAGGAGTGAGCGATGTGTACAAAACACGCAAGTCAATTTTTTTTCAATACTTTAAATTAATCTGTGAATTACATAAGATGTTTTTGGTGTGTCTAAATCCCTGTTCACAAATCTATTCAGGCGTCTCTCAATATGTAAAATAATATGTAAATAGGAAATAGCATATATCTAATAGATGCAGAGGATGACCGATGAAAACTTGTCCATGATCAAGGATTTTAAATACCTGAAAGTGGTCATGTCATGAGTAGGAATGATCAGTGTGTGTATATGAGGAGATGCATGAATGTGGTATAGATGAAGATTGTTATCAAAGACTGATAGGTGTGGCGTTCTATTTTGTCTACCTACCATGCGGTAAGCGTGATGGTTAGTTAGTTAGCTAATTTTATTTGATAACTGTTTTTTTTTTTTGTTACTTTTTAAAATGCTTTTATCTTTGGCAACCAGTGGTTCATTCCATTATTTTCCATTCCTCCATAATGACCATGATTCTACCTTCATCTTCACCTTGACCTAAGAAGATAATAAAAAAAAGCTGTGCATAATCAGCGCAACTAACCGCATTGTCTGATATTTCCTCTCGACTCTTTTCAATATCTATCAATACCATTGTAGTTTAATTTCAGAAGCTCTTAAACATTTTCGTTAAGAAAACCTCTGTTCACAGTTATTTTAACTCTATTTTAATTTTTCAATAAATAATTAAATTATCATTATAAAATTAAAAGACTTTGTTTTCACCACTTTTTTATTCATATAATTCAACCTACCGGTTTCAACAATACATTGTCATCATCAGGGTTTATTTAAAATATAAAAAAAACATTAAAAATATTACAATGATTAAAGAAAACACTTCGTTTTTTAAAACTTGAGTTTTATTATAGACTACATGTTTCAGAAGTTAAACTTCCATCATTCAGGTCTGTATAAAAACGAAGTGTTTTCTTTAATCATTGTTACATGTCTTACCACAAAGTTAATGCCGAAACAATAAATAAAATTAAAAATATTAGCATACTTTCACAAAAAAACTTCCACACACTCCATATAAATCCTTAATGTTTTTATTTATATTTAAAATAAACCCTGATCATGACAATTTATTTTTAAAACCGGTAGGTTGAATTATATGAATAAAATAAGTGGTAAAAACAAAGTCTATTAATTTTATAAAGATATTATAAAATGTACCACAAAGTATCTTCGGAAAACATTCAAGAAATAATTAAATTAACTAAAGTATAAATAATTTTAAAAATAATAAAAATAGAGGTTTAATATCTGTGAACAGAGTTTTTTGTTGTTGTAGTAAATGAAGTATTTTTAGACTCTCCTTATCATCCATTGTTTACATTGTGTAATACCACTTTTATAAACACTTATTTGTGACTGCCGGTTTCGGAAAATCGTCAGGTCATTAAAATAAAAGTATTACGATTTGATATTTGTTTAAAAAAAATCGGAATGAGAGAAAGACGTCAAATAAATCACAAAGGGAATTTTTTCTTAAGTGGATTCAAAATTAAATTAAGTCGGTTATTTACTATGGGTTAATCTGTATTCATTGCTTTACTTATTTCTAATTTTTCTAGATTATCTTAACAAACACTACTTTATTACATATTTTTACATATATATATATATAATATATATATATATATATATATATATATATATATATATATATATATATATATATATATATATATATATATATATATATAAAGTCTGCGTAATCGGAGGGCATGTATGACTAGATGTATGGATGTGAAGGAGGCTAGGAGTGTATGTCAGGACAGAAGAGTGTGGCGTTCCATCCTCTCTGCCTACTCCTGCGGGGAAACGGCGTGATGGTAGTAGTAGTAGTAGTAGTAGTATATATATATATATATATATATATATATATATATATATATATATATATATATATATATATATATATATATATATATATATATTTTTTTTTTATATATAGGGACATCTATTGGTGAGATGAAAGAAGCTTTTAATTGAGCAGAAACTATGTCATTTCTACAAGTATTTGGACACACTCAAAATGTATATACGATGGTTAAAAACATCACACAAAAGCAATCTCAAACGTTGGGCAATAGCCTCATCAATCAACGAAAATTTAGATCGAAAGCTGTGATTGAAAACATCTGGATACTCATCAGAAAAATCGTTCACGATTCTGCCGACGGATCTAGAACGGCCATAAATAAAACCTTATAAAAAAATCAAATCTCTGAAACGTATCGAAGCAGATCTTCGTAATTTACAATAAATATTATTACAATCTAGACGTAATCAATGCGATCCATCAGCTTTCGTGATGCACGTAGGTTTGTATTTTATTATATATTTTAAATATATTGTATTGTAATATGCAAAAAAAACTGCAAATTTAATTATGTTCAATATTTTATAGATTTATATTATCCACTGACACTTCGTGTTGGAATTGCATTTTTAATATATTATTAGATTAAAACCAATATTTTTAGCTTTTCCAATTTATTTTTATTTGACCAGCGACAGGGTTTTGTCTTTACCGACATCATCAGACTGGTAGGAGGCTATGCAAATTGTTATATTATATATAAAACAAGGCAGGAGTTCATAACCATGATTTGATATAATTTTATTGAGAAATTAATTTAATTTGAGTGAATTTAAGTATTGTATGATATTAAAAATATTTTTTATAAATTTTTATAAAAAATATACACGATTTTATTTTTTATATTATAACTTTATATAAAATCGTGCTCTCAATACAAAAAACCTTTAAAAAAAATATTTTTAATATCATACAATACTTAAATTCACTCAAATTAAATTGATTTCTCAATAAAATTATATCAAATCATGGTTATCGACTCCTGCCTTGTTTTATATATACCATAACAATTCGTATAGCCTCCTACCAGTCTGATGATGTCGGTAACGACGAAACCCGGTCGCTGGTCAAATAAAAATAAAGTGTAAAAGCTAAAAAAAATATTGGTTTTAATCTAATAATATATTATTCAATATTTAATTTTCAAGAAATACAAATACCTACACCCCCCATTAGCTAGTGTTGTCTCCCATAAATTATTGCTGCATAAAACTGTCACTTAGAATTGTATGGCTACACAAGGACCGTCAGTCCATTTGATCTTCACATTCGTTTGAAAATGCCATAACAAGGCGAAACAATGTCACAATATGAATTTTTTATGTGTTTTCGTTAATAAAATACAACTTGGTAGACTCAAAAAAATATGTGTTTGATTTAAAATTAATACTAAAATTAAAATGGAGTTACAAATTATTGAATTCATTTCTTTTTTCAACCCTTATCCAAACCCAATGGTACATAGGGCACTGCATCATATAAACGCAGTATTATCTTGAACGTGAATGTGTTAACACACGAAAGAACGGTGATCAGCCCTCCGCTTCGGGTACCAGTCCAGGGTAATATTGAATAAATATTACAGTTAAAAATCACTGATACTTATTTGACACCCTCCCTAAGAATCGAACCCAGGACCTCTAGATCGGTAGCCGAGCATGCTGACAACTGACTGATGTTTTCTGAACTTCAAAAATTGGTGAAGTGTGGTTTTAAATCATGCGTAAAATGTTGATTGTTACACTTGTATAAAGTGATCACTTAACTTAACCAGCCTATGATAGATCATCAATTCTGAAAAAATCCATACGTCATACAGTATAAACAAATTAATGTTTATATTGTAAAGTATTCTTTTTTTAAATTATTATATAGTACTTCACTTTGTCCGCTTCCATAGCGCGCTGCGCTACCAATGTTGGAAGTCTCTGGTTCGATTCCCAAAAGGTTAAAAATAAATTTTAGTGATTTTTCAATATAATATTTATTTAAAATGATCCTGGACTGGTACCTTATGCGGAAGGCTGATCACCTTTCCTTCGTGTATTTAAACATCAAGATAACACGGCTGCTATACGATGCAGTGCCCTATGCACCATTGTGTGCGGGTAAGGGTTAGAAGAAGAAGAAGAAGAAGACTCCACTTTATTGTTTTTAATTACGTACTTGGTTGAAAATTCTCCGAACGCCTGCTTCATAAGTCTGTTACCCGATTTCTTTATAATTAATGTTGCCAGCGGCAAAAAAGGCCAAAAGGCTAATTTTTATTTGCGTTCACAAATCAAATAATAATCACAAATCACTCCGCCCACTCCAAGAGGTGGCCATAACGTAAGCAAACAAAGGAAACCCAGCTCGAAGCCTTTCTAAAGTGGATCGAGGTCGGGTGGGATAAGGTTAACATTAGGTCAACGTGACGTAACGTGTGTGCATGCCTAAAAACAACGTCATCGACGGGTCAAGGCTGCATCGGTTCATCGTTCGTGTGTCTTGTTTGAAAAGTGTATGAACGTAATATTTTTATTTTTATTTTTTTTTGACATCTCATCCAAGATGAAGAAGAATATGGAAGTCTTGGCATTTGCGGGCTGACGACCGTCAAAAAATAATACGAATTATCAAATCACTTTTAAAATAATAATCTCCTGTAAATAATATATATATATATATATATATATATATATATATATATATATATATATATATATATATATATATATATATATATATATATATATATATATATATATATATATATATATATATATATATATATATATATATATATATATATATATATATATATATATATATATATATATATATATATATATATATATAAATATATATATATATATATATATATATATATATATATATATATATATATATATATATATATATATATATATATATATATATATATATATATATATATATATATATATATATATATATATATATATATATATATATATATATATATATATATATATATATATATATATATATATATATATATATATATATATATATATATATATATTTATATATATATATATATATATATATATATAAACCCTTATGCGCACCCCAATGGTGCATAGGGCACTGCTTCATATAAACGCAGTGTTATCTCGTTTACACACGAAGGAAAGGTGACTAGCCCTCCGTTTCAGGTACCACTCCAGTATTTATTTGACCCCCCCTGGGGATCGAACCCGGGACCTCCGGAACTGACTGACCATTACACTACGGAGGCGGACATATAAAAAAATCTACATTATTTTCATTTTTTCTCAAACTCATACTTTGACCAGTTTTTTTTTATAGTAGTAAAAGCAAACGTTTTAATACTCCACTTCATTTCTGAGTAAACGTGCTTAGTTTTTTCATCACGCCTTTAAAATACATATCGCTCACTCCTTTCAAGAACGTCATAAATAAAAAAAAACTCGATTTTTCAGGAGATCGTTTTTAAAGTTTAAAAATATAATAAAATGTATTAAAAATAAATATCAAGCCACTTATTGAACGTTTTACTGTGCAACATATCTTTTAAGGTAGAATTTGAAGGTTGTTTCTCCATTTGAAAAATATTTAGTAAATTTAAAAATATAATTAAACAATACCATTTCTTCAAAATGCATAAACAACACTTTCTGCCCTGTAGCGGGTAAATATTAAGCTAAAAATATGCCGCTTTTGCTGGAATATAGTTCATTTTCTGGGCATTCCGAAAACACGCACAACTGAAAATTGACGATTTTTGATTTATGACGTTCTTTTAAGGAGTGAGCGATATTTTCATTGTTGAACGTTAATTTTTCAATGATCGTGCGCAGAATAAATAACATTTCTTGTTATTTCTCTCTTGTGTGTCTCACGTGTTGCTTTGGTTTAATGGTTGCCTTTGTTTTGCATTCATTTCACATCAAAACCCACAGCCTTAACCTTTTGGGTAACATTGAGAAATATATCAAAAAGGAAACAATTCACCTTTGAAACCTGCAAACACAAAATATAAATCACTTCACTAATTCAACTGCCCACGTTTTAATTTTTGTGCATATTTTGTAATTCTATTTTATAATGAGAATAAAAATCAATAAAAAGCTTTTCATCTCACCAATAGATGTCTCTAGTGAAGTTCTAGTGATTAAAGAACAATTTTTAACTAAAGTTTACTTACAACATTTTGAGTGTTTCCAAATACTTGTTCACAAAATCTGGATTATCTCCAATTACAGGAGTTATTTTCATATCATTTTTTGACATCTCATCAAAGATGAAGAGGAATATGGAAGTCTGGGCATTTACGGGGCTGACGACCGTCATAGGCCCACTCCTTTCAAGAACGTCATAATTCAAAAATCGACCATTTTCAGTTGTGCATATTTTCAGAATACCCAGAAAATGTACTATATCCCAGCAAAAGCGGCATATTTTTAACTTAATATTTACCCGCTACAGGGCAGAAAATGTTATTTTTGCATTTTGAAGAAAATGTATTGTTTACATATTTTTAAAAATAAACTACATATTTTTTAAATTGAGAAAAAACCTTCAGGTTTTACCTAAAAAGTTTTGTTGCACAGTAAAAAGTTCAGTAAGTGGCTTGATATTTATTTTTAAAAGATTGTGTTATATTTTTAAACTTTTTAAACGCTGTCTTGAAAAATCAAGTATTTTGATTTATGACGTTCTTGAAAGGAGTGAGCGAAATGTCAAATCGTCAAAAAAACCGTTTATGGGAAGTTTATAAGAAGGAAGAAGGAGATGAGTTTTATAAATCAATAGGTACACATACATTTTTACATGAAACTCTCTTTATAAAACATTCTCAAATCCCTGAGATTAAACTCTCAGTTAGTTAAACTTAATATTATACTCAATTCACTTGATCGGGACCTCAAATACTAGGCCTTCGTATAAAAGATAAAGTAGGTACTTTAAGTAGGAACTTGCAAAAAATAGTCGAGCTCTACATATACGCATGGAATGCATTTTTTGTATTTTTTTTTACAAGGTTAGCAATCAAAAGTCAATCAGAAATAAATTAACCGCATAACATTATATTATAATGAATGTATTTTACATTTAAGTATATTACATGTTAAACCTAATCATGTTTTTAACCGAGACAAATTAATTATTTCATTATTATAATCATTCATTATAACAAAGTTGATTTGAACAAGTTACATGGGGTGCTTAGAATCAAAATGGATTATGTAATGAAATGGGACATGGAATTTTACATTTTTACGTCTAAAGATGAAAAAACTATGGAAGTCTGGGAATTTACTGGGTTTATATCCGTCTTAGGCTGGGCTAAACTCAGGGTCTCTGCCAAAAAAAAGTTACTCAAATCGACCATAGATGCTGCCGCGAATTCAGAAATTTGTGAATTATGTGATATGGATATACAGCCCTGGCCATATGTATTAGGCACCCCTACGGAATTAGTTTATGTATTTAAATTTATTTATTACTTCGAGAAATAAAAATACTTTGTGTTCTGATCCACTCACATTTTTATTAACCAACAAGTTTCGGCAACAACCTGTTGCCCTCTTCAGGGTTACATTTATTACTAAATATATATATAAAAAGAAACAGTGTACAAGTTGTTGGGTTTCAAAAGGGTAGGGGGGGGGGGGTAATGGTGTTTTAGGAGGGGTAAGAGCAAGGAAGGGGATAACTCTGTTTAGGTTGGGTTTGATTTTATGGGAAAAATATTAAAAATAGGACTTTGACTAACGTTTATTTGGTTATTAATTATATTTAATTTTTATTTAACCGCTTTTATTTTATTTTTAACACCTCTAAAAACCCACACTTTCTGCCCTGTAGCGGGTAAATATTATGTTTAAAATATACCGCTTTTGCTGGGATATAGTACATTTTCTGGGCATCCCGAAAACTTGCACAACTGAAAATTGGCGATTTTTGATAAATGACGTTGTTGAAAGGAGTGAGCGATATGTAAATAGGGATTTAAACACACTCAAAATGTTGTGAATTTTGTATCTTATTTTATAAATCCTTTGGCTAGATTTTTTCTTGCTACAAATTGTACGTTATACCAGGGTGTGCTGCTAGTTGCTCTTTGAGAATGTTTAACGTATTTTGTGTCTGAATTACCTGCATTGATGTTGGCATTTAAGCTTAGTATTACAGTTTGAATTGCGGAAGCCAGAGGTAATTTTTGCTGTAATTTATAGCCGGGTCGTGCAGTTGCTTCGGAATGATATTTTCACAGAATTATCAAGTTTTAGTTGCTGTAGCAGCTATGGTGTCTCGGTTGTGAAGCAAGGCCAACTATAGGTGTGTGAAATGCGAACTTTAACTCGAAGGATAATACGCCAAGAATACTAATGCAAGCTGTTTCTAGGAAGCACTAAGGATTGCCGTCGTAAATGGTACGAAAACTCAAAACGAATTATGTAAAAAGATTTACAATATTTTATTTTATTTTATTTCTATACTTAGCTTATATTACAACTTATACAAAGTTACTTAATTTACATAATATATCGGTAGTATAAAGGCAAATCTGTCTCAGACCAAATTTTACAGGAGAGCAAAAACAAACTTGTGAAATTAAATAACTCATTTGTTTTATGTATTTTTAAATGTACAATAAAAATGTATTAATAAAACTAAATAAGTATTGCAACTATAGCTATGTCCTTTTTCCAGATTATGGAATACACTGTTTTAGACATTTTGTGGAACAAACTTAGAAAATGAAAAATTTGACAAATATACCTTTTGCCTTTACACTACCGATATATATATATATATATATATATATATATATATATATATATATATATATATATATATATATATATATATATATATATATATATATATATTTATATAAAACAAAACATTTTTATTTAAATGCTTTCAGACTCTTTACATTCTTCATACATTCAGGCATCTCATCATACATTTTCAAACTCTTATACATTATACTCTCTATATTATTATAGAGAGTATAACTATAATATACTCTTATATATTATAGTGTTATTTTTATTTTAATTTCATTTGGCACATACCACTTTATATTAAATATGTTGTGAAACATGTTTCAATGCATTCCACTTAATTTTCAAGTATAAATGATGCGGAATGCATGGAAACACGTGTCACAAGAAATTGTGACACGTGTTTCCTGAGAATAAGTGGTATTTAAACCTTAAACTGTTTTATCTGAGAATGAGTGGTATTTAAAAAGCAAAATTGAAATTGAACATAAAGATACGAATCAATTAGTATTACTAATAATAACTAGTAGTGAGGCTCAGTCTGTTGTAATGGAAAAGAAAGAAAAGAGTATGATAACATTTCTAATACTAACATCATAATATAAATAATTGAGAAAACGGAATTGTGAGTACTAACATGTATATGTGCTCTGAATATTATGTTTTCTTTCTTTTCCATTTATCCAGACTGAGCCAGAGCAACGCGTGGTCGGACACAGATATAAAATTGTTTTATTGTGAAATACCAGTACATGATACATTGAATCATAAATCTTTTATACAGTAATGGAGTTTCATATAGAAATATCATTATAGATCATCAATTATATAGACTTTTAGACATATGGATTACATTATAATATAAATTGATCGATATTTTGATTGATATATCAATCTTCTAAATGCTTCATTTTAAATGGATAAAGCAATACAGAACATATTTAAAATACTGATATCATATGATAATTATCTAACTCATGTCAAGTGTGGACGGAGAGGATAAAATGTCATACTACCATGTTTGGTGCCATAACATTATTCGCCTATTTAGTTTATGAAAATAATCCATAGATCTAGCATACAAATGAAAGGGTAATGAAAGGGTCGGCTAAATAAAATCTTTCCTCGATCCAACATACATGGCTGTTGTGAACTCATATGCCATGAAATTGATCAATATATCAAGGAGTTCCAAAAAATTTAGTAATGTGGTTGTCAATCATATATAGATTGGTGAATGTTGCACGTTTGTAAACTGATCACTTAACGCGCCTATAACAGGTCATAAGTCCTGTAAATACCCAGACTTCCATATTTTTCTTCAATATTTGTTGATATGTCAAGAAAATATGTAAAAAATAACCCCTAAGTGGATTTTTTTACATATTTTGATGTTCAGATATTGAGATATTTAAATATGATTTTTTTATCTTCAAAAAAGTTTCTTCTGTATCCCATTTCAATGTGTGTAAACTACAGATTTACTATTCTCAATATTATTAATATTTAAAGTATTTACAGTGAATCTACAGTTATTTTATCTCTGGTTGTTATGTTGGCCAACTACATAAAAATCAGAAGTAAAATAATATGAATATAAAAAAAAATTAAATAAATATTAATAAATCAGAGGTAAAATAAATATGAACGGACCTTGTGGTTAGTCATTTTCACTCAATTTTATTTTTTTACAAAATTTTTAGTAATATTTTTAATAAATAAATAAAACCCTTATCCGCACCCAATGGTGCATAGGGCACTGTGTCATATAAACGCAGTGTTATCTTGATCGTTAACACATGAAGGAAAGGTGATCAGCCCTCCGCTTCAGGTACCAGTCCAGGGTAATATTGAATAAATATTACAGTGAAAAAATCACTTACATATTTTTTCCCCCCTGGGAATTGAACCCGGGACCTCCAGAACGGTAGCCGAGCGTGCTGACCATTACACTACGGAGGCGAACATTAGTAATATTAGTATACCATATATAACCAGCTCACATATTTTATTAACTATTTTTTGGTAAAATAACTATATTTTTTTAGTACCATATAAAATCCTGCTTAATCCAATTCCACAAAGGCAGGAAAAACCATAAAATTAATATTTTAATGTAAAATGATTCATTCTTGTTCAATTCGTTTTTATTTTTTGTACGTCTGGAGATCTTCGAATTCAATCTTAGTTCAAATTATATCGAAACATCGTTGTATTACATATGTAAGACTAATTGAAGTATGATTGCAATTCGAAGTATTAAAGTAAAAAATATGTTGCAAGAATAATCATCTCCTAAAAATATATGGTCCGATTCTCAAAACATGGTTAAGGGATTGATTTTCAACTTTAGAAAAATAATTTATAATTTAAATTATCTTGGTATTTACCACTATGTTTTAAAATATATTGTAAATTGTGTTTCGATGCATTCAGCTTCACTATCGAAAACCGAATGTGAGTCTGTGTAACCCAGGATTGATAACAATACTACTAAAATTTCAGAGCTGAAATACCCAGACTTCCATATTCTTCTTCATCTACATATGTTGAGATGTCAATATATAGTAAATTACTTCAAAGTTGACAAACCGGAACAGATTTGTGAACGAGGAATAAGATACATTCAAAATATTGTGGATTTATATCGTATATGTGTTTATGATTTTTTAGTGTTTCAAATGTATCGGGCTGTGGTCCCGTGGTCAGTATCGCGGACCCTTTAAGTCAGAGTTTCTTGGTTCAAACCCACGCTACCACAATTTGATACCTTTTTCTTATAATGAGCCGCTTAGGATCACAGAAATAGTATGAAAGTGAAATATTTGTGTAAATAATAATAAATAAAAAAAATATCTTTTTTAATATATTTTTTGACGTTATTGATTTAGGTATTCATAATTTTTAGGATTTCGATATTTGTTATCATTTTTATTTATGATTTAAAAAAGCAGTCTGAAATATACAAAGTCAGTACGTGACTGGCTGCGCGAGAAGTCACACGTGTCGGCGCACATTTAAAAATATATATATATTGGAATTTGGCATGTAAATATTTTTTACCTATTTATTTTTTACAAAAAATGTTAGTAATAACCACTCACCGAGATTTTTATGTCTACCGGTTTCGAAACGTACCCGTCTCTTCGTCAGGACAATCACTACCACAGCATCCAAACAATACTTCCCTTCACTACCATAGCACTTTTTAAATATTTAATAGTATTGAGAATATTTTTTTGATCTTTTTTTTAACTCCCTATCTTTTAATAACTCTTTTCTTTTGAAAACCATATATTTATTTCAAAGAAAATGGCGTTTTAAGCGAAAAATGCAATAACGCTAAATGTTACCTGGGTTTAAGAAAATCAAGTTAGGGGGTATTAATTATCTCGCCTTAACAGCATCAAAGAATACCACCTATTAATTACATCGTATAAATTTATAAGGAATAAGTTATCAACCTCTCGGGCAACCTTGAGAAGCCAAGCCAACTGAATTATTTTTATATAGTATTCGTAGAAATAGAAAGAAAAACTTTTTATATCATGATTTATTACTAATACTATCATGCCGTTTCCCGTCATGAGCAGACAGAGAGGATGTAGAAGAGTTGGGGTAGAAGCTGTTGGTTATTTTAAGTCAGTGGAAACATAGACAATAAGGGGAGGCTTTAGGGATTGTCATATTTGCATAAATGCCTGGAATAAATACATTATTCTATTTTGGCGCCTCAACACACATGAAGAAAAATATGGAAGTCTGGGTATTTATAGGCTTTTGACCTGTCATAGGCTGATTAAGTAATTACTTTACACACGTGCAACATTCAATATTCTACCCATGATTGGAACCCCTAGATATATTAATCGATCTTATGACACAGTACATATCACTCACTCGTTTCAAACAACGTCATATATAAAAAAAACTTGATTTTTCAGGAGATCGTTTTTAAAGTTTAAAAATATAATGAAATGTATTAAAAATAAATATCAAGCCACCTATTGAACTTTTTATTGTGCAACAGGTTTTTAAAGGTAAAACCTAAATGTTTTTTCTCCATTTGAAAAATATTTAGTAAATTTAAAAAAATAATTGAACTATACCTTTTCTTAAAAATTCAAAAAACAACACTTTCTACCCTGTAGCGGGTAAATATTAAGTTAAAAATATGTCGCTTTTGCTGGGATATAGTAGATTTCCTGGGCATTCCGAAAACACGAACAACTGAAAATAGACGATTTTTGATTTATGACGTTGTTGAAAGAAGTGAGCGATATGAGTTCACAAAAGCCATCTATGTCAGTTTGAGAAAGCTTTTATTTAGCAGAGACCCTTTTATTTATATGTTTAAATAATAATAATAATAATGTAAAAATAACTCCTCAATGGATAAAATCCAGTTTGTGAAGAATTGAATTTGGCCACACTTAAAATATTGTGCAAGATAATCAAATATCTATGGACTCAAGAGGTTAGTTGTATCTTCCTTCGCCTGTTAAAATTATTTGAGTAAAAACACACATTAAAAAATGTATTAAAAAAACATGTATATTGAAGAATAATGCATGGACGAATAGTACATATATTTCGACAGGACAATGAACATCTGCCAATATTACTAAATCACTCTGGAGATGATACAAGTATTTTTTTTTATATTTCAACCGCAGTGCCTAATTATATTGTAGGGTCAATAATTTATTTGCTATTTGATTCAGAGGTGCCCAACCAATTACAAAATATATCAATAAAATATTTTATTTATAGATTTGGCGTTTATTTTGTAGAAATCTAAATATATTAATAAATAAAAAATAAAATATATATTTAAATCTAACACTGTTTTTTGAGTCTTCTAAATTGTATTTTATTATTAAAATATAACTGTTTTAAAATCACTAAAATAAATTTATTGTGATATTAACAAATTTATATTTTAATTATAAATCACTAAAAAGTGCTTCAAATATAAATTATATTGAATTTTATTGTTGAAAAACACAAAAAATATATTTACAACATTTTGAGTGTGTCCAAATACTTGTTCACAAAATCTGGATTATCTCCAATTACAGGAGTTACTTTCATATTATTTTTTGACATCTCATCAAAGATGAAGTAGAATATGGAAGTCTGGGAATTTACGGGGCTGACGACCGTCATAGGCTGGTTTAAGTGATCACTTTACACACGTGTAACATTTACCAACTCTACCCATTATTGACAACCACACTACTCAAATTCTCGGAAGTTCTATATATATGAACCAATTTAGAAACCTTGTTCTTGAATCACTAGAACTTCACTAGAGACATCTCGGCTGTCCAAACTTAAAACACAGTAAGGGACATTTTTTTGTAGTACGTTTTTTTTTGCGTTTTTGGACTAAGTAGAATCTACTTAGTCCAAAAATGCAAAAAAAACGTACTACAAAAAAATGTCCCTTACTGTGTTTTGAGTTTGGACAGCCGATCTATTGGTGAGATGTAAAGAAGCTCTCCATTAAGCAGAAACTCTTATATTAGTATGCGAGGTCCAGTATTTGGATATTTATGTAACAGTAATTTTCAAATAAATAAAAAAAAATTTAGAAATGTGTAGTTGATTTTCCAAGTATAACTAAGAGAATAAAAATAATACTTTAAACGCAGCGGTTTCTTAGCAATGGTTTACATAATATTTTTTGTTACACAAGGATTGAATAGTTTGCTGTCAAAAGATGCCGCCGATAATAAGGGTACATTTTATGGGAAAGAATGACCTAAGCGGGATCGTTCCCCCTAACAAAAAATGGTAAACTATAACTCAAGCTGAAAAAAAAAGTGTTGCGATTTGCTTAGGAATATAAATTATACATAAGTCACGATATTTAATTTAATTTAATCTAATAAAAACTTTATTAACACAAATAAAAAAAACTATGCATCACTTCGCTTCTCCGCAGGGGTAGGCAGATATAATAGAACGCCAAATCACTCTGTCTTCGCAAAAATTCTTCACCTTTTCCACACTGGTGTATCTCCTCATACATTCATACCTGACCTGACCGCTTTCAAGTTTTTGACATACTTGATTATGCCAAATTTCTCGGTCTTCCTTTGCTCCTAATTCCAACTAAATTCGATTCATAACTTTTAACCGTGCCCCCTCCCTCATTTTTTCCACATGTCCATACCATCTCAATACACCTTTATTAATTTATCGATAATGCTTATCTCAGCCGTACATTCTTTCGTTATTTTACCATTCTAACATCTATCATACATCGTTTTACCGCACATTCATCTGATAGACCGCGTTTTGACTTACTCAATTTATTTTTATCCTTCTCTTTCCATATCGATGCTTCAATTTGACTTTCCAGATTTCAATCTGTCGCTCTAGGGATTTAACACATCGAAAGACGTGTCACAATATATTTAAGGAAAAGTGGTTTGCCAAGTAAAACTTAACCCGTTGAGCACGTTAAGCAAAAAATAAGAGCTGATTTGAAAAAGGTTTATTTTCCATAAAAAATATAGTATTCTATAAATTTCCTTTTACTTCCTTTCATTTACAATATTTTGAGTGTGTCCAAATACTTGTTCACAAAATCTGGATTATCTCCAATTACAGGAGTTATTTTCATATTATTTTTTGACATCTCATCAAAGATGAAGAAGAATATGGAAGTCTGTGCATTTACAGGCACATACTAATATAAGAGTTTCTGCTTGATAAAAAGCTTCTTTACATCTTACCAATAGATGTCTCTAGTGAAGTTCTAGTGATTCAAGAACAAGGTTTCTAAATTGGTTCATATATATTGAACTCTTCTTAAAATTCTTGGAAGTTCTAAATATGTGAACCAATTCTGAAACATTGCTTATATATATAGAATTTCCAAGAATTTGAGTAGTGTGGTTGTCAATAATGGGTAGAATCGATGAATGTTACACGTGTGTAAAGCGATCACTTAAACCAGCCTATGACGGTCGTCAACCCCGTAAATGCCCAGACTTCCATATTCTTCTTCCTTTTATTTGTTTACTAACCGTAAAAGCCATGTACCTGTACCATGTACTACACACACACACACACACACACACACACACACACACACACACACACACCTCAACCAACATAACTTTCATAAGAATAGCATTATCGGAGGATTTTTTTAATTGGCCATAGTTTTGTTGATTAATGTTGTATAATATATTGTTTTGGCTGTAAAAATCCCAAGTGAAATAATATAAAATAAAATAAATGAAATAAAATAAAATAAAAATTTACGCGTCCAAAGGAGTGAAAAATTCCGGCGACTTTGGTCGATTTACTTGTCCAAAGGGTTAAATTAATAATATGATTTTAGTTGTATGATTTGACAGAGTTTACATAGGATATGAGTTTGTTTATGTGATAAGTATATACTTACTTACCAAACACTTACACAAAATTGTATAATTATTTCGATGAAAAACTTTTTTTTTCAATGCAATAACGGTAGAAAAAAATATCTGTATTTAGAGAAAATTAAGTAGAGATTTATTGAATGCTGGGCCTTAAATATCGTTTTTGGGCCTTAAAAACAGTTTTTTAAAACACCATATTGTATTTGAAAATTATGCGGAATGGATCGAAACACATGTCAAAATATATTTTAAGACAGTGGTATTTACCAGAGGAAGACCGAGAAAAACATGGCACGATCAGGTATGCCAGATACTTGAAAGTGGTCAGGTTAGGAGTCGTAACAATCGGCGGGTATGTATGAGGAGCTGCATGAACGTGGAAGAGGCGAAGAATGTTTGCAAAGACAGAGTGGTGTGGCGTTCTATTCTCTCTACCTATCCCTGCGGGGAAGCGGCGTGATGGTTAGTTAGTTAGGTATTTACCAAGTAAAACTCCAATTAAAAATTTTATTTTAGTTCTTAGATTCGACTTTTGACTTTGCATAGGATATGTGTTTACATTTGTTCTAGGTTTATATGAGTACTTACTAACCTAAACTAACCTCACCTAACCTAACCTAACCTAACACATACGTACGCAACTATCACTAAAGTTTTTCAATTGTCACATGTTACCGATTCGGCCGCTAGGTGGTGTCGTTCCCCATCAAACTCACAGTATCATACTAATCCGACCTGTTAGTACGAAAGCCAGTCTTGCGTCGATTTCTGCGCAGACCGGTCGCGTTCTCTGCGCATGTGCCGACCGAGTTTTCCCGCCCGATCGTTTCATTTTACTTTCTTTTCGCCGACATTTTACTGGGAATCTGTAAAATTGTCAATTGGCGTCAAGTCTTTGCGATAACACGTACGTGTATTGGCAGTTTTTCTTCTCATTTGTGATACGTATCGTAAATTCGCTTTCGGTTGTGTGTGTGGTTAGAAAATTTTCGTTAAATAAAAGGTTGGCGTGCCGCGGTAACATTTTCCAGGTGAATATATTTTTTAATTGCTCACATTTTGCGTTTGTGATATCTTTCGCCAGGAATGCAGTTACGAAAGTCGGCGTAGAGCTGCAGATTGTGGTGATAAATTTGCAAACGCTTTATTTACAAACATTTTATCACAGCCATCGTCGTATTTATTAGGGCCCAACTAATTTTTTAAATCGCATTTAAATTTTCTGTAAACCTAGAAAATATTTGAAGCCATTGATTTTTTTCTCAAAGCATTGTTTTTTTAATGAAAAAACAAGTTTTTCTTTGAAATAAATATAAAGAAAAAATATATTGAAAGGTGAAGAGTAAAAAAATTTATATATATATATATATATATATATATATATATATATATATATATATATATGTATATAAATAAATAAATATAAATATATGTATATATATATATATATATATATATATATATATATATATATATATATATATATATATATATATATATGTGTATTAATTTTATATACATAACATAAAATATAAAATTTTCAATAAACAATATATACATATTCTAAAAATAAAAAAAAAACAATAATAAAAAGAAAATCGGGGGTGAAGTGACGACCGGCTCTCAGCGCAGCCGGACGCTTGATGAATTCTATTATTGCGAGTAAGGCCTTAATGATATGTTATATTCTCAACAATTTTAGTGTGTTAAAATTTATTTAAAAAAACTCCACGGATATTATTTTTAAGTGAAATGTTTTAGCGGTAATTCGATAATTGGACGAGAATTGAAAGTGAAATTTCAAGGACGCGTCACGTTTATTAAGCACCATTTGTTACACGTTACACATATTAACTTTGTATGGTCTAAAATTAAGAGTGTAAAATGATCACTCAAACCACCCTATGACAGGCTATAAGCCCTGTAAATACCCAGAATTCCACATTCTTATTCACATGTTATGATGTCAAAATAAAAAACGCCTAAGTGGAGAAAACCAGATCTGGAAACAAGCATTTGAACACACTCAAAATATTATGATATTTTTAATTTCTCACATTTTATTGTATATAGGACGCAAGTAAAAAAAAATATGCAAATTTAATATTGAAATTTCAGAAGTGATAAAATTAATTAAAAAAAAAAAAACAAATAATCCAACATTAGTGCTAGATCTTTAAAACATAAAATAAATCTCTATAATATTATAACAGATAATAATCGGAATGTGCATGCTAGGTTGGCCCTTGGGGCTAATATTTATCGGTCTTCGGGTCTTTTTGATTAGGTTAATCGGCACAACTTTTAGTCTAACTTTAGGTTCTACGTTTGTTGGCCCTTCAGGCTAACATTGACCGGCCCTATAAAGATTAAGATGTATAATTATATCACGGATTTCTGAAAAACGATTATCTCCGAATTTCTTAAACCTTCATAAGTGATATGTACCTTAATAAGTATATATGTATTTATATATATATATATATATATATATATATATATATATATATATATATATATATATATATATATATATATATATATATATATATATATATATATATATATATATATAAAAATATATATATATATATAAATATATGTATATTTATATATATATATATATATATATATATATATATATATATATATATATATATATATATATATATATATATATATATATATATATATATATATATATAAATATATATCTATATATATATATATATATATTACGACTAACATAAAATTACGTCATAAGGGTGCAGTGCCGTATGCACCATTGAGTGTGTTAAATTCTTATTAAAATAATCAAAATTAATTGAAATTCTTAAAAATAAATTCAGTGCCTGTTATTCTTGTTAATTGAAAAACACAAAAAAAAATTATACAGTAATGACAAAAAAAAGTATTATATCATTCATAAGTATAAACAATGATTGTTAGTCCCTCTCCAAGCACAAGAGCTAAGTCTCTTTTTTGGAGAGGAACAGCGTAACTAGTATTAAGGTATGTTAAACGTAGAAATGTCAAGCAAATGAATTGAATTTGTAAAAAAAAAAACAAAAAAAAGTATGTACATTTAAAAACAATTTATTTTTATTTTTTTGATTTGTGTATGTAGCTTAGGACCTTAGAGTACTTCTGCACTGGGGTTAGTTTTGTAATGCATAATATTATAATAGTTTCATATCCGCGTGTTTCGTAAAAGGCACCCGGTGAACAAAGAAAATCCAACTATATCATAGACCGGTTCAGTTTAGGTCTCAACTTAGGAGCAGGGGTAATCAACTTTGTATAAACGACACATTTTGATAAAATAAGTAATTAACATCCTAATAAAATTCATAATGAAAATATCATCATGAAATTTGTTTTGCTTATTTAAATATTTTTAATACCATCTATTATGTCACATGTTTCTATACATTCCGCATTATTTTCAAACATCGTGTGCTGCGAATGCATCGAAACATGTCGTTCACTCCTTGCAACAACGTCATTTATCAAAAAACTTTTTTTTTCAGGAGATCATTATTAAAGTTTAAAAAACCAATAAAATGTATTAAAAATAAATATCAAGCCACTTATTAAACTTTTTACTGTGCAAAAGATCTTTTTAGGTAAAACCTGAATGTTTTTTTCTCCATTTGAAAAATATTTGGTATATTTAAAAAATAATCGAACGATACCTTTTCTTCAAAATGTAAAAACAACACTTTCTGCCCTGTAGCGGGTAAATATTAAGTTAAAAATATGCCGCTTTTGCTGGGATATAGTAAATTTTTTGGGCATTTCGAAAACACGCACAAATGAAAATTTACGATTTTTTATATATGACGTTGTTGAAAGGAGTGAGCGATGTGTCATAATAGATTTTAAGAAATAGTGGTAATTAACAAGTAAAATTTAAATATATTTTTTTATATACACTACCACAAAGTGACTGCCGAATCAATTAATGACTTATTTTATATTCGATTCACCTACATTTTACATCTCTTTACTTCAAGTAGGTACTTAATATCTCATTATTCGTTTCCCTCTAAAGTTTCCCATAATGCCGCGCGTCCAATTTCCAGTGTGGCAACACCGTGTAGGTCCATTATTTCATTCAACACGTTCCTTCGTCTACACAGGTACCTACTTAATCACAATACCTAGATAAAGACATGCATATCTAACCATGCCCCGAACGGCATAGAGATCATTTTATTGCAAAACTACTAGTGAACTTCAAACACCGTGCGTATGCCTCATACAAATGCCAGTCTGCGAGCAATTTCAGATTAAAAATGGCATGAATATGACCATTATAGCGAGCGTGAGAATGTCTTATGAAATTGGCGACTTTCGAAAGGATAACGTAGGCCAAATGTCATGTTTTCTAAGCACAATATATACATATAGGATACAGGTATACTATATACGAATTTTTCAAACAATAACCATTGTTAGAACCGTTCCTGGGAGTCTTGAATTATCAATTTTACTAATCACACAAACTTTTATTGACAATACGAGTAAAAGTAACAATGGTTTTGGAAATTACGATCAATATTACAAGTATATGGTAATATGGTGTAATTTTTAAATTTCGTTTAACGATAATTTTAACGTAATGGGAGCTGAATATAATAATAAAACACATGTATAAGACCAGTTTTGAGGTTATTTATGTAAACATGACTAGTTTCGAGAACTATACATGTATCTTCACATCAACAGATGATTATACAAACAGTTTTTATTATCACCTGCTGATGAGAACATCCGTTTAAAACGAAATTAGTCATGATTACATAATTGAAATCAAAATTAGTCTCATACTAGTAAAAGTGTTTTATTTTTTAAATAAAACACTTGCACGAGTATAAATAATGTTCACACAAGCTCGGCTGTCCAAATTTAAAACACAGTAAGGAACATTTTTTTGTAGTAGGTTTTTTTTTGCATTTTTGGACTAAGTAAAGTCTACTTAGTCCATAAATGCAAAAAAAACCTACTACAAAAAAAAATGTCCCTTACTGTGTTTTAAATTTGGACAGCCGAGCTATGCCTAAGGAGCCAAAATGCAGATAAATTATATGTACTCGTACATGTATGTAAATTTAAGAAATAAATAAATTAATAACTATAACATGAGTGTTTTAGCTTTTCATCGACTGTCGAATCGGGAGAACATCTGCAGTCCTCAAAACTAGTCGTGATTACATTAATAAACTCAAAAGTGGTCGTATACAAGTGTTTTATTGTTATTGTAAATCATCACGTTTTTTTACAAACTGAATGCCCAATAATGAATAATACAAGTGGAACTATTATAACATTTCATGTGTTTATGATTGACATCGGCTGAAAAATCTGGAGAAAATCTGTAGTTCGCAAAACTAGACGTGTTTTCATCTATTTACTCAAAAATGTTCGTATGAAAGTGTTATATTTTTGTTTTTATTTTAAAACATCTTGTTATTTGGCAAAGTTAATACCAATTAACTAAAAATATAACTATGAATTATTATAATATTTCGTAAGTTTTCGCTTTACTTCGGCTGTAAAATCGGGAAAACATCTGTAGTTCTCAAAACTGGCCACGTTCACATAAATATACTCAAAAGTGATCGTGTACACGTGTCATATTTTCTATTTACTGTAAATAATCGTGAAATTCAACAAACTAATTTGCAAAATAAATTAATGATATAAGATGAATTATTTTAGGATTTCGAGTATTTTCGCTTTACGTCGGCTGCTAAATCGGGAAAAAATCTGTAGTTCTCAAAACTGGTCATGTTTACAATAATATACTCAAAAGTGGTATTATACAAGTGTTTCATTTTTCTAATGTTATTCCGCTAAGTTAATGCCAAATCGATTCATAATGCTAGAGGAGCCCGTAACTCACGTATTTAAAAATATTATAACATAAATTTTAATTGAATAATTACACCTTTGCTTTACAAATGTGAGATCGTATCTGTGGCGGATTCTGGAACTTTTTATTCCGAATTCGTAACTTATGTATTCATAAATCACATTCTTTCGAGACAGCACTGATGTAATACGTTTTCAATTAATATTTAAATCAGCAAATTGAATTATATACCCACTTTATCACAGAACATTGCAACTTTTTAAAAGTGTATATATATTACCATTTTAGAGCAAAAAACGAGAATTTACGTTATATTATAATTTACTGGCCGTATTTTATGAATCGATTAGTTAATATGTTCAAATACTTGAAACATATTTACCATAAATTTTAGGATGCCAAATACTTGAAAGCGATTAGGCCAAGAGTCGGAATAATCGGCCGGAATGTATGAGAAAGTGCACGAATGTGGAAGAGACGAATAAGACAGAGTGGTGTGGCGTTCTATTCCTCTGCCTAAACTTGCGGGAAAGTGGCGTGGTTGTAGGTTAATTAGTTTGTTTATTTGTTCAAAATAAATCATGTGACGTCACTCGAATTGTTTTAACTAACGAGGGGTAGGCAGAGAAAATAAAATGTCGCACCAATATGTCATTGCAAATAATCTTCGCTTCTTTCACATTCGTACATCTTCTCATACATACCTGCCGACTCGTCTCGACTTCTGACCTGATACGCCCATTATATTTAATGTACCTGATAACAATTCCTTCATATTTTGACCTTCCTTCATATTTTTAATAGCTTATCAGTGTTTATTTCATGCCTCATATTTCCAGTGATGGTATGACACTTTATTTTTTATTAATTTAATGTTAACTTTGTAGAATAATTTTGTGATTAACATGTACAAATAAAACAATGTTAACACAACTTTCGTTTCGAGAACTACAAATTTTATCACCAGCAGGTAAAAATACAAATACAAGTACAAAGCATTTTCACTTGTTAATGAAAACATGTGTCGTTCTCGAAACTAGTCATGTTAACAGTAATATAGGTACTTATTCAGGGTTTCAGGCCCAGTATTCGTTAAGTCGCAACATAATTTTCTCTAAATCCAGATAACATTTTAGGTAATTGATTTTTTTCTTGAAACACCGTTTGTGCATTGAAGAAATAAGTTTATCTTCGAAATAATTATATGGTTTTGAAGATAAAAGAATTATTTAAAGGCAAGGAGTTTACAAAATATAAAAATATTTTTTCTGTACATGTTCTAAAAAAAATATATCCAATATACACATATCACTCACTCCTTTCAACAACGTCATATATCGAAAATCGTAAATTTTCAGTTATGCATGATTTCGGAATGCCTAGAAAATGTACCATATCCCAGCAAAAGTGGCATATTTTCAACTTGATATTTACCCGCTACAGGGCAGAAAGTGTTGTTTTTACATTTTAAAGAATAGAATAAAATAAAAAAATTAAATATATTTCAAAAAGAAAAATAACATTCAGGTTTTACCCAAAAAGATCTGTTGCACAGTAAAAAGTTTAATTAATGGCTTGATATTTATTTTTAATACATTTAATTATATTTTTAAACATTAACAACGATCTCCTGAAAAATAAAGTTTTTTGATAAACATGTATGATGTTGTTGAAAGTAATGAGCGATATGTACATTATTTGAAAAAAATCAGACATGTGATCTCTACGGTGGGTCTCCGGTGGAATGAATTCTATGATTACGAATATCCCCTTGATGTAGTAGAGGGTTAAAGTTTGAGTCACATTTCAAACACCATTTTGTTGATTCCTAGGAATATTATCGATGGTAATTACTGATGACAATGTGACAAAGGGTTCAGGTAGAAAATTCCCATAATTGTGTTTTTCTTAGAATTCTATATATTTTTACGCTTATCCGGAGAAAGACCACACAAAGGATAGTCGGCAAACATATTGAAAGTTCACATACATATTGATATATATTTTATTATTATCATCAGACATTTCCGGTCGTTAAATCATAACTTGAGGATATCCTGTTTATCCCTAGTACACTCAGTAATCAATTATTTGTCGGGTTGAAAACCGTAGGGGATCAAGAATCATTTAAAAAAAAATTATATAAATGTATATATATATATATATATATATATATATATATATATATATATATATATATATATATATATATATTTATATATACATATATATATATATATATATATATATATATATATATATATATATATATATATATATATATATATATATATATATATATATATATATATATATATATATATATATATATATATATATATATTCTTCTGTTTTTCTGGCTTAAGTGATCACTTTATACACAACGTTCACCATTCTGCCCATCATTGAACATCAAACAAGTGTTTGATAATGTCTTAATAATACAAAACGCGTCACATATCATATATGTATATAAAAGTAGTATTCAATCCAATAACCGTGTTTAATTTTGGATATATTATCCAACAATTCAATATGGAATTCTACCAACTGTCTGCAGTTACAATAAATAAACAGAAAATATTCATTCAAGTAACCAATTGTGTCATAGTGACCAACCCAACAACTTGACGTGATGATGATATTCCAAGGTTACCAAGCCCTAATTAAATCAATTTAATCATCAATCAAAAGGAGTTATCAGCTTTATAAGCCAGCAACGAGCTGACGCGTTTGCAAAAAATATCTTGTGTTTTGCAATTCACACGTTATGCTTCATATTTTATTAACTCATACAATTTTTATGCAAGCACTTAAATTATACATAAAGCGCTGACCAGACTGCGTTTCATGTAATTTTATATATACAGGGTGTCTTAAAAATGTAACTTTCTGAAACTACTGATATTTCTCGAAATTCTTTTCATTTTCTTTGAGCCCATCCGCACATAGATGGCGAAAATTAAATTAAATTAAATTGGTAAATATCTTCTTAACATCGAATGTAACGCGTGTTTTGACGATTTCTATGAATCATTATCAAATACCTTAGGTAAAAGATTACCTAAATTTAAGAATTGTGCTCTACAATAGGGTTTTAGTCGTTGTCATATTGCCCATTTTCTTACTTAAAAAAAAGAAACGTCTCTACCCCCTCTTTATCCTTTTACAAAGGCCACAACTTTCAAATTAAGGGTAAGCTTCACTTACAGTATTTGATGATGATGCTGAATGCGTTGGAACGCGTGTCACAATATATTTTTTCGAAAAATTGTTTTTCACATTTCATGGTGGAATTACATTTTATAGAACAAAATAACATCTGTGTAGTTTTTTCTACATGAATTTTATTTGACCAGCGACCGGGTTTTGTCGTCACCGACATCATCAGACTGGTCTGATGATGTCATCAGACAATTCTGATGATGGCGGGTTGTGACTGACTGTGGTCACGTGGTCAGTATCGTGGACTCTTGATTTAGAGTTTCTTGGTTCGAACCCACTCTACCACAATTTGATACCTATTTCCAATAATGAGCCGCTTAGTCTCCCAGAAATAGAAAGAAATTGAAGTATTTTTGTAAATAATAAAAACACAAATATTTATCTTTTTAAAATTAAAAATAAAGTTGAATAAAATAAGAGTGTAAAATCATTCATATATAATATATTATTAGATTAAAACCAATATTTTTAGCTTTTCCACTTTATTTTTATTTGACCAGCGACCGGGTTTTGTCGTTACCGACATCATCAGACTGGTCTGATGATGTCGGTAACGACGAAACCCGGTCGCTGGTCAAATAAAAATAAAGTTGAAAAGCTAGAAATATTGGTTTTAATCTAATAATACATTAAAAATGCAATTCCATCACGAAGTGTCAGTGGATAATATAAATCTATCATTCATATATATTGAAATCGAGCCTTGGCATCGAGCCTGGGATTCTACATACAGAGTATTAAATTCAAACAACCTGTATATGTATAATACAAGAAGTTTATATTAATGTGCGCTCAAATTACACAATTGTAACAATACCGTCATGTCATGAATAATCATTTATGAACGCGAGTAATATGTATATAAAAGCTCCAGTAAAAAGTGGTCCTAGCAGTACTAACCTGCAGACAATGTGTTGCATAACTTTGTAGTCTCTTTATTACGTGTCTCTTATGTAACTCGGGTTTATATGGGCGTGCCGACAGTACTGAGAGATAGATATCGTTCTACCATATGTAAATTGCTATGTACCATATCAGTAATATCATTGATTATGAATCATATTTTATACGAGCTATGATATTTTCAACAGCGGTGTTCTGGATTGATTTCTAAGTTTATTTGGAGGCGTGAATTAAATGCATTGTGCCGCATTATAATCACTCACATGAAAAACAGCAGAAAATATCATTTTCATTTTTTATTACTTTAGCTTATAATTTCACCATTTAATTTATTTACAACGTTTTGAGTGTGTCCAAAAATGGCGTTTCTCATGTGTGTTATTATAATCTAGGATTCGGACCTGACATACTAATATAAGAGTTTTTGCTTGATAAAAAGCTTATTTTCATCTCATTGTTGTCTTAAACTGTTGACTGATGACAATGTATATCAATAAAGATTGGTCGTTGTATATTACACATATTGTAGTAAAATATCAAGTAAAAATGCATCTTAATGTTTGCTTTCAGTAATTCACAAAGATATTACATCTAAGTAACAAAGGTTGCGAAATTAAAGCTCTTAAAGGCAAAATTGGCAACGGCAAAAAAAGATAAAAGCAAACATGGAAGAATTAAAAATACAAAGCGACGATTGACGATGTTATTTCGTTAATGGTGGGACCAAAGTGTAACATGTAACGTTTATATTAACGCCAAGGTCGAATGAACGCAGAATGATCTATATGCCGGCGGACTTGAACAATAAAGTTTAATTTGAAATACCCACGAAGTCAATATTCGAGTGCCTACCTAGTCGTTTTATGGTCGAAAGACAATGGGAACATTGTGAAATTTTCACGTATTTAAATCATAAAGTGTATAGCTTTTCTGCCTATTTAAAATGATTTTTTTCTTTCTTCTTGGTGTAGGCCTTGTGGCCTGTTTTTAAAAGGGATTGGCGATGTTGATTCCCAGCTGTCAATCCAACTCTTTGTAGGTCTACCCGTTTTTCTTGGCTTCCTTAGTTTTCAACAAGTTTTCTTTTTATAATTAAAATGTAACTTTGTTTTTAAATCACTATAAATATTTAATTATAACTTAATTATAATGTCTACCGGTTTCGAAGCTAACCGCTTCTTTATCAAGACTGTTTAATACTATCTAGTTTTGATAAAGAAGCGGTTAGCTTCGAAAACGGTAGATATTATAATTGAGTTATAATAAAATATTTATAGTGATTTTTAAACAAATCTCGTAGACTCTTGCCAGATATGCTCCTTACAGTCTTCCATTTCTGACACTCTTAGCACGTTTTGTGTTACTGCGATGTCCGTTCTGCATTTAATCACATATGTCATGATGGTCGCACACATTTTTTTTATATTTTAATTTTGCTGCCGATCTTCAAGTCAGGGTTTTTCCATATAGAATTATTATCTTATCAATATATATATTTTTTAAATGTATCTTTAGAAAGGCATTATCGTAGAATGTTAATGATATTTTCCTTTTCAATAACAAAGTTCAATGCACCTTTAAAATGTTTACCATTGATATCTATCAGCATGTGATAGCAAATAATACAAGAACTGCATACATTTTTTTTTACAATATTTTTTTTATATGATATATTTATAACAAAAACATCTTACGTACAAAAATGTATGTTATTGTTTACATACATTATTTATCAATTTGCATGTCAAACAATGGATAGAACGATAAACGTTACACAAGAGTATAAAATGATCACTTAAGCCAGCCAAATGCCAGATCGTAAGCTCTAGAATGCTCACATCTGCATTCATTATAAGGCATTTGATAATGATCTTGAAACAATTGAAACCCGTCTCATAATAGATTTTAATAAAAGCGTATTTAAGTAATAGATAAATTTAATTTCTTGAATGCTTTTCGTAGAAACTTTGTGACACATTTTACAAACTTTATAAAATGAAACAACTTTGCTTTCACCACTTTTTATTTTATTTTTTATTATCTATAAAAATAACATTTAGGAGTTTTTAAATCATATTTTTAAATCATATTTTCATATGGTGTACGGAGTGTGTGGGAGTTTTTGGTAAGGGAATGAAATTAACTATGAGTATTTTAATGTTTTAAAATTTTATAAACCCTGATGATGACAAGGTTCTTGTCGAAACCGGTTGGTTAAAGTGTACAAATAATGAAAAAAAGTGGTTAAAACAAAGTTGTTTAATTTTATAAAGTTTAGATAAATTAAAAATAAAAACACCACCAAATATAGTACCACAAAATGACTGTCGAATCTTAATCGTTAAACATATTTAAAAAAAAAAACAACAATCATTGTTTTAATTTTTAATTTTATTTTTTTATATTGAATTTTTGTTTGTTTTATTAGTTGACCCTAGTTCGGCAACTTTTAGTTACTACTACTACTACTACTACCATCACGCCGTTTCTCCGCAGGGGTAGGCAGAGATAATAGAACACCACACTCTTCTGTCCTGACATACACTCCTCGCCTCCTTCACATCCATACATCTAGTCATACATGCCCTCCGATTACGCAGACTCTTGACACCTCCAGATTTAAGGTTCTGATTGATCTGATCGTGCCAAGACTTTTTCGGTCGTCCTCGTTCTGTTTTTCCTCTCACATTCGCCACATATATTTTCTTAGTTATTCTCTCATTATCCATTCTCTCCACATGTCCATACCACCGTAATGAATGATCTTTTAGTTAGTATTTTTAAATAATTAAATAAGATATATACCGCATAAGTTAAACAATTCATTACACAATTGATTAGGTACTTAAACAATTAAACTAGAACTGAAATACAGTCGGACTGATATAAAACAAAGTATTTCAATTGTTTTATATTTTTTCTTCTCGGCTCGACATGACGAAATTTGAAAGAGATTTATCTTGATGAAGGCATTTGGCATTATGTCGAAACGCATGCAAAGCGTTCCACTATACATCCATAGATAAAATAAAAAAAAAAACAAAGAAATGAGGTTTTAAATATTATATAATATTTTTTCCATGGACTTTCATCAAAGTTTTTGGTGCACTATGGTTTTATCTTTATCAAGATAAATCATGTCTGTCTTTTCATTACTAGGCTTACTAGATGCCTGAGGCGAATACTGGGTATAAAGTGGTATGACTTCGTCAGGAATGACGATGTGAGGAGAAGAACTCAACAGCCCCTCATACTGGAAGTTCTGAAGAGAAGAAGGTGGACATGGTTGGGACATGTCCTTAGAATGCCACCTGAGGGCATCAACCCCTCATGTCTCTTCTTCCAACCCCGAGGATTCCGGCGCCCCGGAAGGCCGCTGACGACCATTCACCGACTATACTCAGCGGAACTTCGAGACGCCGGACTGACCTGGGAGGAAGCCAAGGAGATGGCGCGTGACAGAGTGACTTGGAGATGACTCGTGTTGGCCATATGCTCCACCTAGGGAGCGAACATGGAAGAAGAAGACATATTTTAATTGTGTTACATCATAATTATTCAAATAATTAACAGCTAATTAACGCAATGAAGTAAACTTTTTTTTGTTTAATATTTGAGCTTGGATTTAATTCCATTTTTAATTGATTTATATTTAAATTGATTACAAAATATTTTTAAAGCAAATTTTATATTTTTTTAAACATCAACATAAATTAATAAAAATATGCAAGTCTGGGTACAGAACTTATGATCTTGTCATAGGCTGATTAAGTGATCACTGTACACACGTGCAACATTCACAATTTCACTCATGATTGACAACCACAATACTAAAAGAAAAATCCTCTCGAAGAAAGAAGAAGAAGATTTGTTTTGACATGCTCTCTGTCTCTATCTCTCTCTGTCTTCTTCAAACCCTTATCCGCACTCCAATGGTGCATAAAGCACTGCATCATATAAACGCAGTGTTACCTTGATCGTAAACACACGAAGGAATGGTGATCAGCCCTACGCTTCAGGTACCAGTCCATGGTAATATTGAATAAATATTGGAGTGAAAATAACACTTATTTTATTTGACCCCCCCCTGGGAGTCGAACCCGAGACCTCCAGAACGATAGCCGAGCTTGCTGACCGTTACACTACGGAGGCGGACGAAGAATATACATATATGGCATAAATAAATTTTTATATTATTTTTTGACAACTCAGCATAGATGAAGAAGAATATGGAATTCTGGGAATTTACGGAGCTTACGACCGTCATAGGCTGGTTTCAGTGATCACTTTACACACGTGTAACATTCACTAATTCAACCCATGATTGCCAACTACACTACTTAAATTCTTGGAAGTTCCTTATATATGATCCAATTTCGAAACATTGTGCTTGAATCACTAGAACTTCACTAGAGATATTAAAAAAATAATATGAAAAATAACTCCTATGTTAATAAAATTAGTATATAACCACTCACCGAGATTTTTACGTCTACCGGTTTCGAGACGTACCCGTCTCTTCGTCAGGACAATCACTAACACAGCATGCAAACAATACTACCCTTCACCACCATAGCACCATTTACACACTCAAAACTACACAAAATGTCTAACACATGCGATTTTTGGTCGACCCGAAGACCAACATGCACTATAGTTACGAGCCGAGGTTAAACGTACACTAAAATTAGACTAGGAATCGAATCTATTTATATACTTGTAGGATGAAAGGAGTGGGGGGAGTTCGAATTGGATATTGACGAATCGTGTTTAACCGATGTCGAATCAAACAATGGACTATATGTAAAATTTATTTGGTTGTTAATTAGAGGAATGTTATTTTTAAGTGCTTTCCTAATATAAAAAATCTCCATATTATTTAGATTAGTTTTAGACGTAAAAATCTCGGTGAGTGGTTATATACTAATTTTATTAACATTTTTGTAAAAAAAAAAATAAGTAAAAATGACTAACCACAAAGTAAATGCTTTAAATATTAATAATATTGAGAATATAATAACTCCAATAATTGGAGATAATCCAGATTTGTGAACACTTGATTTGGACACACTCAAAAATTGTTTTAAATATGTGTACTAAAAAAAACTCTCACATCAAATCACTCGTATTTTTAATTTTTTTTAGACGTTTATTATCGTGATCTCCCAAATGTTACGATCGCCACCGTTATTAAGTCATTCGTAAGGAGCATAATCGCCTGAGGCGTTCGACCTTGTACATTTGGTTTTTCGTATTGTAAAATAGCTGTAAGTAAACTAATAATCGTTTCCGCACTTTCTCCTCGGCCAATCCCAGTTTGCTATAGCCCGAATACATTATTTTTTTGCACTGCCATTATCATTTTCATCTCACGCCGATCTAATCGGCACGATTGACACCAAAACTGTTTTCGTAGCGACAACAAAAGGCAAATCGCTCACTCCTTTCAAGAACGTCATAAATCAAGAAACTTGATTTTTCAAAAGAACGTTTTTAAAGTTAAAAAATACATATAATACAATGTATTAAAAATAAATATCAAGCCACTTATTGTACTTTTTACTGTCCAACAGATATTTTTAAGTAAAACCTGAAGGTTTTTTCTCCATTTGAAAAATATTAAGTATATTTCAAAAAATAATAAAATGTATTAAAAATAAATGTTAAGCCACTTATTGACAAGCAGATACAACCTGATTGTTTTTCCCCATTTGAAAAATATTTAGCATATTTAAAAAAAAATTAAACAATACCTTTTCTTCAAAATGCAAAAACAACCCTGCCCTGTAGCTGGTAAATATTAAGTTAAAAATATGCCTCTTATTAACTTTTTGCTTTGCCTCTAAAAATATTTTGCTGGGATATAGCACATTTTCTGGGCATTCCGAAAACACGCACAACTGAAAATGGATAATTTTTGATTTATGACGTTCTTGAAAGGAGTGAGCGATAATGTCCTCTTTTTAGCCATTTGTTTATTTAGCTTTTCTGACTTTTTTTTACCAAAATGTTAGTCTTCTTGTTCCTCTTCTTGATCTTTAAGAGGGATTAGCCTCTTAGGATATAGGTTCCCTCCTATTCAGTATTCTTATGTCATAAAAACTGGATTGGAACCCACTCTACTACAACTTTATTCCAATGCTTAGGCATTCAAAATAGGAGCTAACTTACCAACCACATATGCAGAGGGAATAGAACGCCATACCAACCCATCTTTGCAAACAATCTTCGCTTTTTCCTATACCCATCTATTATATGGACTTCTGACCTGACCACATTTAAAGTATTTGAAATACTTGATCAAGCCAAGTTTTCCTTAGTCTTCCTCTACTCCTATTTTCAACAACATTCACCTCATATTTTTATATTATTCCTTATTCACTCATTCCTTTCACAAACTCAAATAATTTCTTTATTTTACTTTTCATACCTTTCTTAATTTTATCGATGATGCTTATCTCGGCCTTGCATTCTTTCCTCATTTCACCATTCCAACATCTATCGGATATCATTTTGCCGCACATTTACATGAGAGATCGCATTTCGACTGCTTTCAGTCTATTTTTATCCTTCTTGAATCTTTGTAGCATGGGACGTCATGCGTACAATTGAGTTCAGACCGCGAAGTGATAAAGTGGTAGGCCTTTATACTCAGTAAAATCAGATTGTCACCAGAAATGAATGCTTCACTTAATTTAAAAAACAATTATAACGCGAACCGTTACGTTTTCATCTCTTTAACCCTTTGTCTACCGAAACCCGGTATATCAGTTTTGCGGAGAAAAATCGGATGCGTCAGATTTGACGTCATGATTTATAATTAAACTAGTTTTATTCGTCCACCTCCGTGGTGTAATGGTTAGCGTTTTTAGCTATCATACTGGAGATCCCGAATTCCCGGGGGGTGATGAAAATAAACATAAGTGATCTTATATTCTAATATTTATTTAATATTACCCTGGACTTGTCCCTGAAGCGCAGGAGTGATCACCTTGCATTCGTCTGTTAACGATCAAGATTACATTGTGACAATACGATGCAGTGCCCTATTCACCATAGGTAGCGGATGAGGGTTAGAGGAAGAATAAGTGTTATACAATTTGTCTTGACTTGAGCTTTCATCTTTTCCTTTTCCCCTTTTCCTCCCTCCAGTCCCTCTTTCAAGTATTTTCACAAATTTACATTTGTGGAATCATGTAACTATTATAGAATAGTACAATTACTTTGTGGTATGGACATGTGGAGCGAATGGGTAACGAGAGAATGACTAAGAAAATATATGTGGCGAATGTGAGAGGGAAAACAGAACGAGACTTGGCACGATCAGATCAATCAGAACCTTAAATCTGCCGGTGTCAAAAGTCTACGTAATCGGAGGGCTTGTATGGATGTGAAGAAGGCGAGGAGTGTATGACAGGACAGAATAGTATGGCGTTCCATCCTTTCTGCCTACCCCTGTGGTGAAACGGCGTGATGGTAGTAGTAGTAGTAGTAGTAATTACTTTGTATAACTCATTTTATGTGAATATCTTGATTTATGTTACTATACTGTAAAATTCCCAAACAAAATAAAGTAAAATTAATACAAATAAAATTTTAAGATATATTCGCGGTATTTCCAGCATAGTAACCTCAAAAGCTCTGGTAGCCAAAAGGTTAAAACCTCAAAACGAAATAAAAACGGACCTTTTTAACAATCTGTCATTTTGCGTTTTTTTTTATACCTATTTCCTTTTATTTGTAAGACAATTGGGTTTATGGAACAATCCGAGGTTTTTGCTACACTTATTTGTGCTGTTAAACTTGTGCCATTTTATTTATTTTAAATTCTTTGCGGTTTGATGATTTGCTTGCTTTATTCTACCGGATTTATTCATTTAAATTTCGTCTTTCAATTAGTTTCGAATTACTTGTAAACAAAAAAGTTCATAAACATTTATATATTTTATAATGATAAGGTTTTTTGATTTTTTTTGTCACTAGAGACAATTTCCTTTTTATTTACAATATTTTGAGTGAGTCCATATACTTCTTTACAAATCTGGATTATCTCCAATAAGTAGTTATAATTAACATTTATTTGTCATCTCGAAGAATACGGAAGTCTGGGCATTTACATTTACTTACGACCGTCACAGGCTCTGTTAAGTGATCACTTTACACACGTGTAACATTTACCAATTCTACCCACGATTGACAACCACATTACATTATGTATTAATTTTTAATTCAAACACAGATTTTTTTGAGTCTACTAAGTTGTATTTTATTTAAAAAAAAAAACGTTTGTTTGAAAATGCCATAACTAGGCGAAACGTTTATAATTTAAATGTGTTTTAAAAAAATTAAATACAAATTAGTAGACTCAAAAAATCTATGTTTGATTTAAAAATTAATACATAAATTAAAATGGAGTTCTACAAAATAAACGCTAAATTAACACGCAAATTAAACGCACAGTATGCGCGAGTTCAGAATAGCCGTCTATGATGGAATGAGGAAAGCTTTTATTAAGTAGACTCTTTCCATTTGTATGTACGTGAGGTCCGAATCCAGGATTATATTCGCATACTCGTACTTTAGAAACTTGGATCTAGATATATAGATTAATGCATAGTAAAAGTGTCTCTTCTAAACAAAGGCGTTTTCAATCCAACATAGATGGCTGTTGTGAACTCATGTGTACTCTATCATAGATTCATCATATATCCAAATATTCAAAATTTGAGTAGTGTGGTTGTCAATCATGGATAGAATGGTGAATATTACACGTGTGTAAAGTGATCACTTAACCAGTCTATGTAAACACAAGTATCTACTTTAATAGAGAGGTAGAAACGTTTACCAACTATTTTTTTTTTTTTTTTATATATTTTTTTTCTTTACATCTCTTCAAAGATGAAGAAGAATATGGAAGTCTGGGCATTTACGGGGCTGACGACCGTCATAGGCTAATTTAAGTGATCACTTTACACACGTGTAACATTCACCAATTCTACCCATTATTGACAACCACACTACTCAAATTCTTGGAAGTTCCATATATTTGAACCAATTTAGAAACCTTGTTCTTGAATCACTAGAACTTCACTAGAGACATCTATTGGTGAGATGTAAATCGAAAATGTAAAATGAGCCTATGACGGTCGTCAGCCCCGTAAATGCCCAGACTTCCATATTCTTCTTCATCTTTGATGAGATGTCAAAAAATAATATGAAAATAACTCCTGTAATTGGAGATAATCCAGATTTTGTGAACAAGTATTTGGACACACTCAACATGTTGTTCCAACTATTTTATATAATTAAATATGCATTTTGTAAAAAAAAGATAGGTCATGAATCCTGGTAAATACCCAGACTTCCGTATTCTTCTTCGTCTATATTGAGATTTCAAAATATGTTTTATTTTTATGTTTTAATTTTAATTTAATGCCGAATCTATATATAAAATGAAATCGTTCGTCCAAATGGCGAAAGGCATCGTACTAAACCCCCTGCAGTAGCGATACTCAGTCGATTTGAAAATAATTTATCTGATAGTAGATTTCTCTGTCTTGATTTATCTTTCTATCATCTTCAACTTTCTCCGGCAGTTCCTTTCGCGGTAACTTTAGATAAAATATATATAATTTTATCATGAATTCATTATTTACTCAATTTCTTCCCATACGACAAACAGCAAGTTGATGAGAAATATTTTGTCGTCGGAATTCCAGTCATTAAGGTACGGAAATAAATTCTTTTGAGAAATAAAAAGACTCTACTAACTAAGACTATACTAACAACCAACTAGTTTCGGCAACAACCTGTTGCCCTCTTCAGGGTTTATTTTTTCTCATAATAATTGTTAGTAAAAATGTGAGTGGATCAAAACACTAAGTCTTTTTATTTCTTAAAATAGTATATCACAATGATCCACAAAGTTAATGCTTTCAATATTCAAAATAAGGAAATAAAAACTGAACCTTATTAATTATGTATTAAAATAACAACTATGTAATTTTTTCCACATGAATTTTTCTTTCATAAAATTCATAAATTATATAATATTTCATAAAATTCACGTGGATTTTTTTTACAAAGTTGTTATTTTATTCTATAAAATGCAGTTCCACCAAGAAATGTCAGTACAAAACTTGAACCTAATTATTTCAAATACAGGGTCGAATATATATATATATATATAGTATGAATATCGTTATTTTTCTCTATCTTTTCCACGCAGATAAATTGCAGAGCCACTTTTTAATAAAATTTGACTAAATTAGGATATTAGGCGGATTATCTATTGATATCTATTGGGGCTATTGTCCCCAACTTAATTTTCTTTAAACCCAGGTAACATTTAATGTGATTGCATTTTTGTGAAAACACATTTTTTGTATAGAAGAAATAGTTTTTATTTTATTTTCTGACTTATTCCTTTTTGAGTTGATACTTTTTTTTTATAAGCAATTAACTAACGACTCATTTTTTATTTGATTTTTATTATCAAATACCACAATCATATATATATAGTTTTGAAATACATATATAGTTTTGAAAAGAAAAGAGTTATTGTAAGGTAAGGAGTTTTAAAATATATATGAAAATTAATCTTCACATAATTCCAATTTATATTATTTTTAAAAAATATGCGGCTTCTCGCGCAGCTGGTCGCGTGCTGAGTTGTGTATTTGAGAAAATATCCTTAATTTATAAAACCCTTATTTTGCTACCACTTTTAATTTTTAAAAAAATGCGTTTTAATAGCAATAAAATGAAATAAATAATTTACATGACTAAATTTAATTTACCAGAAAAACTAAACATGAGGATTTCATTAATTGATTCGGCAGTCACTTTGTGATAAAATCTATTAAATACGGTGTTTGAAAATGATGGTGTCACAATAGATTTTAAGAAATAGTGATACTTACTAAGTAAAACTTAAATTTAAAATGACTTTAGTAACTAAATTGAATTTAACAAACTAAAAATAATTTAAATCGTTTAATATTCTGATATGATTCTGATGTATTATTTCGAGAAATAAAAAATACTTTGTGTTCTGATCCACTCACATTTTTATTAACCAACTAGTTTCGGCAACAACCTGTTGCCCTCTTAAGGGTTTATTTATTACTTATTAGTAATAAATAAACCCTGAAGAGGGCAACAGGTTGTTGCCGAAACTAGTCGGTTAATAAAAATGTGAGTGGATCAGAACACAAAGTATTTTTTATTTCTCGAAATAATATATCAATATGATCCACAAAGTTAATGCTTTCAATATTCAAAACATGATTCTGATGTCCCTAAGATTCGTCTTAGTGATCGTATTTCGACCGCATTTAGTCTCCTTTCATCCTTTTTTTGCCAACTCCATGTTTCACTTTGATATATTACTGTTCGTACAATTTCAAAACGTGTGAAACGCACAATTTGTGAATACGACGTAAAAGCGAAGAAGAAAAAAATACATTAAGCATTCATACAGCATTTTTTATCAGAAACAAGCTATCGATATATAAAACACCCGCGGAATACCAATCACGAACCTAAAATCAGGGGCGTGCATTCCAAACAGGCAGAAAACAGTCTGATTCTCTCAGAAGAATGTGCGGCAAAACGATGTATGATGTTCGAAAAGTGAAATAAGGATGGAATGCAAAGCTGAGAAGAGCATTATCGGTAAAATTAAGAAAGGTGTTTTGAGATGGTTTGGACATGTGGAACGAATGAGTGAGGAAAGAGCGGTAAAACAAATTTATGAGGCGAATGTAATTGGAAAAAGGAGCACAGGAAGACTGAGAAAAACTTGGTATTATGAAATAAATTCATTCTTGGGCGTGGTCAGGTTAGGAGCGAGAATTATCAGCAGGTAATAATTGCAAAGACAGAGTGGTGTGGCGTTCTATTCTTTTTGCCTACCCCTGGCAGCGTGATGGTTAGTTAGTTAGAAAAGCATTGCCTATCCTAACTTACCCGCATGACATATAAAAACGCAACCAGTACCTACCCTACCTTATTAAGTATTTTTTTATTGAAATATTTATTTTCTAACTACATAGTATAGTACCTACCTCTACTGCCTCCCCTGATTAATTCTCTGTGCACGCCACTGTCTATAATATAAGTAAAATGTATGCAAATATGACATGAACTTTACCACAAATGTACCTGCTAAAATTTCTCTTTTTCTAGTTTAAATACTTAACACAACGCATTACTTTACGCATGTACTCAAATGTTCCATTAAATGATGAAATATCACGTACTTCCTATCATAAAACGTGGTGAATTTATTATATAGATGGGAAATAAAAACGAGAGTTAGTCTGGCGTTTCGTGTCTCAAACTGTGGTTCCTGGATTCGAAAGGCTCCCAGGGTTTCGATTTCAAGTAAAATCTTCTTACATTAACTGATTTGGTCACTTTGTAGTAATATCTATCCGATTTGACTTGGTAAATAACGCTACATTTTTCTTAAATTCTATTATGGCACGTGTATCTGTGCATTCCATATCATTTTTGCATACGATGTTTAAAAATGATGCGGAATGCATCAAAACACTTGAAATAATAGATTTTAGAAATATTGGTATTTTCGATATAAGAAAGGAATGTAAGGCTGAACGAGGAATAATTGAATGGATTAGGAAGAGTTCTTTGCGGTGGTATGGAAATGTGGAGAGAATGGATAACGAGAGAATGACTAAGAAAATATATGTGGCGAATGTGAGAGGGAAAACAGAACGTGGACGACCGAAAAATACTTGGCACGATCAGATCAATGAGAACCTAAAATCTGGCGGTGTCAAAAGTCTGCGTAATCGTAGGGCATGTATGACTAGATGTATGGATGTGAAGGAGGCGAGAAGTGTATGTCAGGACAGAAGAGTGTGGCGTTCCATCCTCTCTGCCTACCCCTGCGGGGAAACGGCGTGATGGTAGTAGTAGTAGTCGTAGTTTCCAAGAAAAACATAAATTAAAATGTTCTTATTTGACTAAATTGTCAATGAATGTCCATATGATGTAGAAATAGGCTGATCTAATCGACACTTTGTTCGTATATAATAATAATAAATAAAAGAACTTACTTACTATCATGCAGCTTCACCGCAGGGGTAGGCCGAAAAAACAGAACGCTGCGCTAACAATGTCTTTGCAAACAATCTTCGCCTCTACCATATAAATGCATCTCCTCATATGGTACATAACCGCCGATTATTCTGACTCCTGACCACGTTCAAGTATTTGAAATATTTGATGGCGCCAAGTATTCCTAGGTCTTCCTCTGCTTCCGTTTCCAACTACATTAATCTCAGCAGTTTTTAGAATCGCGTGTGTTGCAGTTAACGTCAACAGGTGGCGCTGCAGTAGTGTTAAAAATAAAACAGTGTAAATAGTGGTATTTACCACGAAAAACTTAAATTAAAAATGGATAGATTACCACAAAGCTGACTGCCGAATCAGTTAATGAGAAAAGTTAAAACCAATATTTTTACCTTTTCCACTTTATTTTCATTTGACCAGCGACCGGGTTTCGTCGTTACCGACATCGACATCGACAGTCTGATGATGTCGGTAACGACGAAACCCGGTCGCTAGTCAAATGAAAATAAAGTGGAAAAGCTAAAAATATTGGTTTTAATCTAATAATATATCAAAATGCAATTCCATTACGAAGTGTCAGTGGATAATATGAATCTATTAAGGAGAAAAGTAATGAAAACCCCTGTTATCCGTCACGTTTTTATTTATATAGATCACTAAGCCAGCCAAATGCCAGGTCGTAAGCGCTGGGCTGCTTAGAATTTATTCTTCTTTTATTTAAAAACAACAGATGTTTCATCTCAAGTTGAGACACCTAAAATATCGATTTATCATCCATAGATTGAATAATCCAGTGTCTGATGAAAGGAATAATTATAAATTCAAATAAAGCTGGACCTCTCCCAGCGAGTAATTTGTATAACGAGCAAAAATAAAAGTAAAAAAGTTGCTCTCTAAAGGAGCGATATTTCGCATAGCGAGTTACAGAGAAAGGGCAAGTCCTTGTGAGCCGGGACTTCCACGCCAGTCAAAACAAAAAAAATATTCGCTAATAAGTAAGATTCTGGAACAATTTTTGCTCGTTGTGAGAGGTTCCACTGTATTTTTATTTGTAAGGCGCCTCCATGAAAACGTTTGGGAAGCTCTGACCCGAATAATTTGTATGCGAATATTGCTGATACCCAATACTGCGGTTATTTTATAGTTCATAGCTGTAGTTAACAACGCATTGTCATATTTAAACTTATTTTACGTATTGAAACAATGCAGTCGCTAGGAGAGAGTGTGTTCTCCAAATATTTAGAAGTCGAGAAAAATTGTCAAGCCAATTCGTGTGAAAAAATATATATCGAAAGTATAAATATCTGATTACTTTCTTTTCTTCATTTTTCATTAATATCTTCATCTTGTAAAATTATCTTAAACTAATCTAGCATTAAGAAATCGTATGCGTGAGATGTATGGACCATGCGTCAGTGCGTGATGCGTTTACATAGAGCGATGGAACAAAAAAATGCACGGTTAAATAGTTTAGGAAATTAACAACATTTTGAGTCTGTCCACCTCCCTAGTGTAATGGTCAGCATGCTCGGCTACCGTTCTGGAGGTCCCGGGTTCGACTCCCAGGGGGGTCAAATAAATATAAGTGATTTTTTCACTCAAATATTTATTCAATATTACCCTGGACTGGTACCTGAAGCAGAGGGCTGATCACCTTTCCTTCGTGTGTTAACGATGAATATAACACTGTGTTTATATAATGCAGTGCCCTATGCACCATTGGGGTGCGGATAAGGGTTTGAATTGAGTGTGTCCAAATAATTGGTCACAAATCTGGATTATCTCCAACTATACGAGTTATTTCATATTATTTTTTGACATCTCAACAAAGATGAAGAAGAATGTGGAGGTCTGGGCATTTACGGGGCATATTTCTTGGAACTTCTTCATATATATTTACAACATTTTGAGTGTGTCCAAATACTTGTTCACAAAATCTGGATTATCTCCAATTACAGGAGTTATTTTCATATTATTTTTTCATATCTCATCAAGATGAAGAAGAATATAGAAGTCTGGGCATTTACGGGGCTTACGACCGTCATAGGCTGGTTTAAGTGATCACTTTACACTCATATATATTAATCAAATTCGAAACATATTGCTTGAATTGACTGGAATTGTGTGTGAGGTCCGAATCCTGGATTAAAATCACATACATGAGTAATGTTACAAAATATCCTTTTAATTTTTTATGTTTAAATTATAATTTGACCAGTTAATTTATTTACAACATTTTGTGTGTGTCCAAATACTTGTTCATTAATCTGGATTATATCCAATTAGGGGTTATAATTACATTATTTTTTGACATCTTAAGAATATGGAAGTCACGGCATTTACAAGGCCGTCATAGGCTCGGTTAAGTGATTACTTTACACACGCGTAACGTTCATCAATTCTACCCATGATTGACGACCACACTACTCAATTTTTTAAAACTTCTAGATATATTGATCGAACTCACAACGCAGAATCTGCGAGTTCACAATAGCCATCTATGGTGGGATGAGGAAAGCTTTTATTGAGTATACCTTTTCCATTTGTATGTGAGGTCCGAATACTGGATTATATTCACATACACGAGAAACTGATAATCCATATTTGTGTACAAGTATTTGGACACACTCAAAATGTTTTTATTTTGTTTATTTTATTTTTTCGTTCAGTATTTCTATTACTCGGTACTAAGTAACTAACCATCACACCGCTTTCCTCATTGTGTCTTTGCAAACAATCTTTGCCTCTTTCACATTCATGCATCTCCTCATATACTCTCCTGACTCCTGACCCGGCCACGTTCAGGTATTTGAAATGCTCGACCATGCCAAGTTTAAGCTGTTTAAATCGATATATATTAACTTGATCACCCACGTGTATAATAAACTGATTCCGATGGCATGGACAATCTCTGCTTTGAGCCATTTCGTTACGTAAAGAGCGACCAGCCTTCGTGTCGTGTCGCCTCGACACTCGTGTGACGGCCAAGAACGGGTATCGGCAAAAGAAAACAGAAGGCACGAGTAGGCACCAACTTCTTTGCCTCAACACGGTGCCTAGAAACTTCTAGTCGATTCACGTAAATCTGGAGGTCCTCGCCAAAAGGTTACATTTCCACTGTTGCACAAAAAATCCTTTAAATGCAAATCTGTTCTGTATTCGATCGAAATCTTAATTAAAGTTGCGACAAAACGTGACCAATCCTGTGTTGAACCAATATGAAATCATTAAATCGCATCAAAACGTAACGCTTTTACAAGTTATTGTAACCGCAGACAGTTGGTAGAATTCCATATTGAATTGTTGGGTAATATATCCAAAATAAATATATTATTTTTTGACATCTCATCAAAGATGAAGAAGAATATGAAAGTCTGGGCATTTACGGGGCTGACGACCGTCATAGGCTGGTTTAAGTGATCACTTTACACACGTGTAACATTCACCAATTCTACCCATTATTGGCAACCACACTACTCAAATTCTTGGAAGTTCTGTATATATGAACCAATTTAGAAACCTTGTTCTTAAATCACTAGAACTTCACTACAGACATCTATTGGTGAGATGTAAAGAAGCTTTTTACTAAGCAGAAACTCTTATATTAGTATGTGAGGTCCGAATCCTGGATTATAATCACACACATGAGAAACGCCAGAAAATACCATTTTCATTTTTATTATTTAAGCTTATAATTTGACCAGACAATTTATTTACAACAATGTTGTAAAATAAATATATGTAAAATTATATGTACTCCTTTACATAATAATAGCAATTATTGTTAGTATATAAGGACATTATGTAAATATTTTTAGTCAGTGTTTGATAATGTCATTAGAATAGGAAACGCGTCACGTATTAACATATACATAAATAACTGTAGAATTCAATCCAACAAACCTTGTGTTATTTTGGATATATTACCCAACAATACAATTTTACAAGCTAGAATTCCTGATTACTTAAAATCCAAACAATTAAGGTCAATATCAGGTTGAAATCGGATCTAGCTGACTAACTAAACTAAACTAATTCCTTTTACTGCCTACACTGGGCCACTGTAGAATCTTGGTGATTTTCGAATTTTGTATTTATGCAAATCGGTAGTGACGAGGACATTAAAAGATATTAAATGTAAATTCACAGTAAAATCGGGGTACAATTTTGTTCCACATTTGCTTACAATTTTCGTTTCTTAGTTCACAAGAATAAGTGCTTTGCTAGAAAGGTATGTCAGGAAGCCTAGATACTTGTGTATCAGATCCAGGAATATGGTAGGCAGCTTTTAATACCTTCAGGGAAGTGGCGTGATGCTTAGTTAGTTTTTACAACATTTTTGTGTGTGTTCGAATCCTTGTTCAAACCAGCTTATGACAAGTCATAAGCCCTGTAAATACAGCCACTTTCATATTTTCCTTCATCTATATTCAGATGTCAAAAACTGATTTTTTGGTATCTACATTTTCCATCCACCCTGTATCGTGTTTCTCCGATGTACTTCTAGTAACAGCTGGCTAGAAACAACCTTCCTTCGCAGCCTCTGTAACTTTCTTGAACGTGTCTCTTAGCCTGCCTAGAAGTCTGCCAACAGGTTTTCATTATTTATTTCCACTCCTATCATTTCAACGATATTCACGATATAGTATACAATTTGTAAAACGAATGAAAAACATACAATTTGTAAAAAAAATTTATTAAGATGTTTCATATTCGAGACATGTATCGTTTAAATGAGAAAAAAATTTAAAAAAAAACCTTATCCGCACCCCAATGGTGCATAGGGCACTGCGTCATATAAACGCAGTGTTATCTTGATCGTTTACACATGAAGGAAAGGTGATCAGCCCTCCGCTTCAGGTACCAATCCAGGGTAATAATATTGAATAAATATTACAGTGAAAAAATCACTTGTATTTATTTTACCCCCCTTGGGAATCGAACCCGGGACCTCCAGAACGGTAGCCGAGCGTGCTGACCATTACACTACGGAGGCAGACAAAAATTAAGTCAATAATAAAATAAAAAGAAAAAAATATTGATAAATAATTTCTTATAATATAAATTAATATAATGCTTGCTTGTCAGGTCATATTTATTTACAAAATTTTGAGTGTTTCCGAATACATGTTCACAAACCTGAGTTTTCTCCTCTTAAGAGTTGTTTTTTACAATTATTTGTTTGACATCTCAACAAAGATGAAGAATAATATGAAAGTCTGGGTATTTATAGGGCTTACGACCTGTTATACGCTGGTAAAGTGATCACTTTACACACGTATAACATTTACCACTCTACCCGTTATTGACAATAGCACTACTCAAATTTTTAGAACTCCTAGATATATGATCCATCTCATGACACAGTACATATGAGTTCACAACAGCCAACTATGTTGAATTAAAAAAGCTTCAATTTATTTTTGTTATTTTTATTGTTTAATTTTTATATATTAAATTGATTCCGGAGATACTTTGTAGTAGGTAATGTATTAAAAAATAAATACATTAATCTATTACTTGGTAAATATAAAATTTATAAAAATCTATTATGACACGTGTTTCGATGGTTTTTAATCATTATAAAAACGGTTTATAATGAATAGTAAGGGGTTTCGAGTTGTGTACGTAGTTAGAACCAATCATGGATAGAATTGTGAATGTTACACGTGTATAAAGTGATCACTTAACCAACGTATGACATGTCGAAAGCCCTGTAAATATACAGACTTCCATATTCTTCATCACCTTCGTTGAGATGTGAAAAGATTTATTTTTAATAGACTTATTATAGTAATTATCGATTGTTTTGCGAAATCACATTCGAAATGCGTTATTTTTATCATCCAATTTCGTTCAAATTTAATCGACTGTAAAACGATTAAAAAATTGCTGAATTTCTTATTGAAAAACTTGAATTTTAGCATGCATATGAGGCGATATACAGTTGGCAGTGCATAATAAGTTACAATTACTTTTAATCCATTCATTATGCATTGCTGTTTTGAATACGGATATGGTTTTCTGTTCTGTCTGAAAAACGAGAATAAACCTCGTCATAAGGAATGCAAAACGAAAGTTCAATCGTGTTAGGGATTTAACCACGGTTCTATATACAATATAGATTGTTAAACTTCCTTGTTTTTCTAAATTCAAGGCGTTATCCCACAGTTTCCCAAACTTTTTCCAACCGCAGACCTATATATTTTTAACGACTACTTAATCTACGGGTTTAAACTATTATCATCATTTTAGTTTATATTCAGCTGTAGATGAATATAACTGTAGCTTTCAAAACTAGAAGTTAAACATTAATATAATACTCAGTGATAAAAAAACAAGTGTTTTCATTAACAATTTGATGTTGATATGTCTTACCACAAAGTGAATATATATAAATAAATATATATATATATATATATATATATATATATATATATATATATATATATATATATATATATATATATATATATATATATATATATATATATGTAATATAAATTTAAATTATATAAATAAACGTTTTTAATTATATTTTACTTAGTAAATACCACTATTTCTTAAAATCTAATGTGATACGTGTTTCGATGCATTCCGCATCATTTTCAAACACAGTAAAAATGAAAATGATGCGGAATGCATCGAAACATGTGTCACAGTAGATTTTAAGAAAAAGTGGTATTTACTAAGTAAAACATTAATTAAAAGTGGATAGATTTTACCACAAAGTGACTGCCGGATCACTTAATGAAATTATAAATAAACGCTCTAAGGATGATTGTGCACTACACGGAGTTTTACTGTCTGGCACTTCAGTTAGCATATAAAACGATTGGCTTGGATTGGCTTGTGCTTTTGTCGGTCGATCGGTGCTCTTGATCGGTGCGTGAACACGTTGCGTGTAAATTCGATAACGCTTAACTGTCGTTGTCGCTTTTATTAAAAAAACCGGACTGCCGGTCGGTAAAATTCCGTGTAGTGCACTAGCGCCGTAAAGGTAAAAATCAAGTACAAGAAAGTAAAAATCGTTCTCCACATACTGGCAAAACATTGTTATTACTTGAACGTACATTGTATGGGCATTGTGGAGCAGCGCTCCAATTTCAGGTAATAATATAATGCGAATGTATGAATTCACGTAACCGTTCGTTCGTCTGTGTAGAAAGTGAATTTGACATTCATTCGCAAGTCAGAATGAGCTCGATCTGAAATTACATTCATAATAATTCTAGTAACTATACATATCGCTCACTCCTTTCAACAACGTCTTATATCAAAAATCGTCATTTTCGGTTGTGCATGTTTTCGGAATGCCCAGAAAATGTACTATATCCCAGCAAAAGCGGCATATTTTTAACTTAATATTTACCCGCTACAGGGCAGAAAGTGTTGTTTTTGCATTTTAAAGAAAATGTATTGTTTCATTATTTTTTTTTAAATATACTACATATTTTTCAAATGGAGAAAAAAAAAGGTTTTAACCTAAAAAGATCTGTTGCACAGTGAAAAGTTCAATAAGTGGCTTGATATATCAAAATATCATTCTAACATCCATTATAATACCATATTTTATGATTTTGACGAATTATATACATATACGAGTAGATGATAATTAATAAAAAATAATAATAAACCCTCATCCGCACCCCAATGGTGCAAAGGGCACTGCGTCATATAAACGCAGAGTAATCTTGATCGTTTACACATTAAGGAAAGGTGATCAGCCCTCCGCTTCAGGTACCAGTCCAGGGTAATATTGAATAAATATTACAGTGAAATAAACACTTATATTTAATTGACCCCTCTGGGAATCGAACCCGGGACCTCCAGAACGGTAGCTGAACGTGCTGACCATTACACTACGGAGGCGGACACTTACATGATGATAATTATATAAGCATAAAAGCCCTGCATCTAGTCATACATGCCCTCCGATTACGTAGACTTTTGACACCACCGCTTTTTTGACACCACTACGTTTTCCCTGTAACATGTCCACTTCTTTTATTATCTCTTAGTTAAGTTTTAATAGTTATTATAACATAAATGTGGAGTTGTTTAATTGTCTTTATTTTTATTAATGTAACTAGTTTTGTTAATGTAATGTAATGTTATTTTTTTTCCATCTCATCAAAGATGAAGAAGAATATGGAAGTCTGGGCATTTACGGGGCTTACGACCGTCATAGGCTGGTTTAAGTGATCACTTTACACACGTGTAACATTCACCAATTCTACCCATTATTGACAACCACACTACTCAAATTCTTGGAAGTTCTATGTATATATATGAACCAATTTAGAAACCTTGTTCATGAATCACTAGAACTTTACTAGAGACATCTATTGCTGAGATATATATATCTTCCATATTCTTCTTCATCTTTGATGAGATGTCAAAAAATAATATGAAAATAACTCCTGTAATTGGAGATAATCCAGATTTTGTGAACAAGTATTTGGACACACTCAAAATGTTGTAATGTAATGTTTATTATTGTTAATTTATTTTATACTTTTTTTAATGTAACGCTGTACAATTCCCGAACAAATAAAATAATAAAATAAAATAAAACATCATCAATGTTTTAGATCAATTGTTTATAATTGTGTGAATATCTTTTTTGAACGCAATAGGTAAAATGCAAGAACGTAATCAATCATGATAAAAGCATTTACACGCACTGTAGGAATCGTGCTGTATCTATCTACTTCCTTCATCGAATCATGCTTTCTTTTAATTAAATAATAACGTTACATAATACCATTATCACCTTTTGAACATCTTAAGTTCTCAAAACTAGTCGGGTTTACATTAATAAACTCTAAAGTGGTCTTATACATGTTTATTGTAACTGCAGACAGTTGATAGAATTCCATTTTGAATTGTTGGGTAATATATCCTAAATTAAACACGGTTATTGGATTGAATTCTACTTTATTTACATATATGTGATAATATGTGACGCGTTTCGTCTTATTAAGACATTATCAAACAACTGTTAAAAGTGTTTGATAATGTCTTAATAAGCGAAACGAGTCACATATTATCACATATCGCTCACTCCTTTCAACAACGTCATAAATAAAAAAACTTGATTTTTCAGGAGAACGTTTTTAAAGTTTAAAACTATTACACAATGTATTAACCGTTTGATTGCCGATCGTCGATTTTCGTCGATTCGTGTTTTAACGAAGATTGCCGATCGTCGATTTCCGTCGATTGCGTCAGTCGTGCTCTGATTCGCGCGTACGTAGGGTGTGGTGCTGCGGCGTTGGTAAATATTATTCTAATATTATCTTAATAGTTGTAAGATCGTAGTAAACCGTTTAAATTTCAGATTCATTTATTATTTTTTTTATTTTAGTTAATTTAAAAAACATAATGTCGAGCGCGTCCTCTGAAATGTCTGATAGCGGGAGCGACGATTTCCACTCCTCTAATTCAAGTTCGAGTAAGAGTAGCTCTGGTGAGAGTGATGTCATATCCGTGTTTCCCAACCGCAGGATGCGAATTTCCAGTAATTCTTCTGATCGTGACCAAGAAATGGAGAGTAACACCAGAAATTACTCATTTACAAATGTACCTCCCGGAACCAATTTTTCTACCGAAAACTCTCATTTTTTCGAAACGCCTGGACTTCGGGATCCTCCTCCGCGTGATTCCAAACCTATATCATATTTTGATTTATTTTTTAATGTCATTCTGTTAACAACGATAAAAAATGAAACCAACAAATATGCCCAACAATTTCTTGAAAACTCTTCTGACACTTTACGAAACAAATCACGTGCAAAGGCTTGGAAACCGGTGTCTGTATTGGAATTGAAGGCTTTCATAGCGGTCATACTTGAAATGGGTATTACACGACGACCGTCAATTGTTTCCTACTGGAGTACAGATTCGAGGGGCATACCATGGTTCAAACAAATGTTCTCAAGAAACCGATTTCAGATAATTTTGAATTTTTTTCATCTAATTGATAATTCCACCTTGGCTCCATCCAATCATCCAGACTACGACCCCTGTGCAAAATTCAATATGATAGTTGTCCATGCCAATGAAGTTTTCCGACGCCATTATATCCCTAATCGCCAGCTCTCTATTGATGAGTCATTGGTAGGGACTCATTGCCACTCAAAAATCAAACAATATCTCCCCAACAAAAAACACCACAGATGGGGAATAAAGTTTTGGATGTTATGCGACTCCATAACCCATTATTGCTTGGCATTTTTTTGTTACCGAGGAGCAAAATTAGAGCAAGACAAGGATGATACAAAAAAATTTGGCCTTGGCCATGTTGTAGTAATGAATCTGTTAAAAATTGGTAACTACCTGGACAAAGGTTATCATATTTTTGTTGACAATTTTTTTACAAGCATTCAACTGGCTAAGACTTTATTGGAAAGAATTACGTATATTACAGGAACCATCCGTCGAAACAGGAAATATATACCACGTGAGGCACAAGTGTCTCAAGTTGGAAAACCTAATTATTATAAAAGTGACGACATTCTTCTCTGTTCATATCGAGATAAAAAAACCAAAAAACACCCGGTCATCCTAATTTCTACAAATAGTAATACGAGTGGCGTCACAGTGAAAAAATATAGGGGTTCATACGAAACGCAAACAGAAAAACCACAGATGATTCATGAGTACAATAAATACATGGGCGGAATAGATGAGTCTGATAAAATGTTGTATGTATATTTAGATGAAAGAAGAACATTGAAATATTGGAAAAAGGTAACATTTAACATTTTTGGAAGAATAGTTTTAAACGCATATATAATATATTCAATCAATAATGAAGGCAAAAAAATTTCAAGACACGAGTTCACATCAAAAATAATTGAATCGATTGAAAGGGAATGGTTACCTACAAAAAAAAAAGCTGAAATTTCTTCAACAATTTCATTCCATAAATCCAAACTGCAGAAGCTTCCAGGAAAGAATTTACGTCGCTGTGTGGTCTGTAGTAATAAAGATGGTGCTGGGCTGCGTAGATCAACGACTATTTGTGCTTATTGTAAGAAGGGTGTCCACACGGCGTGTGCAGGAAAGCACAGTTGTTGATTTTCTTTTGTTTTTCATTTTTGTCTTTCTTTTTTTCTAAATAAAATACTGTATTCATTTATACAAGCGTTTTATTTCAAATATTTCGACATTCTTTAATAAAACACCGAAAAAATCATCAAAATTCATGAAAATTCAAAGAATTTATGGGGTTTTAAAAAAATATATAGTTTCATAAAAAATGATGTTTTTTTGGTGGCATTTTACAAGAAACTGTATGCATTTTTTGGCACTCAAACGGTTAAAAATAAATATCAAGCCACTTATTGAACTTTTTACCGTGCAACAGATCTTTTAAGGTAAAACCTGAAGGTTTTTTCTCCATTTGAAAAATATTTAATATATTTAAAAAAATTGTTAAACAATACCTTTTCTTCAAAATGCAATAACAGCATTTTCTGCCCTGTAGCGAGTAAATATTAATTAAAAAATATGTCTCTTTTGCTGGGATATAGTACATTTTCTGGGCATTCCGAAAACATGCACAACTGAAAATTGACGATTTTTGATTTATGACGTTCTTGAAAGGAGTGAGCGATATGTGATAATATGTGACGCGTTTCGTCTTATTAAGACATTATCAAACAACTGTTAAGAGTGTTTGATAATGTCTTAATAAGACGAAACGCGTCACATATTATCACATATATTTTAATAAAAGTAGAATTCAATCCAATAACCGTGTTTAATTTTGGATATTTTACCCAACAATTACACAAGTGTTATATTTTTATGTTCAAATCATCATGTTATTCCACAAAGTTAATGCCAAATAAATAAATATTTATTTGAAATTTATGTTTTATTTGGTATACTTATATATCTTCTTCTTTCTGTGCCACTTGTAACGAAGATCGGCGATCATCATGGCTATCTTCACTTTTGATGCTGCAGCTCGGAACAGAGATTTGGTGCTTCTGCCAAACCATTGTCGTAGGTTTTTCAGCCATGATGTCCTTCGGCGTCCTTGAGTTCTTCGCCCCTCAATCTTTCCTTGTATGATTAGGTGGAGAAGACGATATTTTTCATTTCTCATGACGTATCCGAAGTATGCTATATGGTATATATCATTAGCTATATGGTATATATCATTATATCTTAAAATTTAACGTGTTTTGATGCATTCCGCATCATTTTCAAACACCCTGGATAAAAAAATGAATAAATAAAAGATGTCAAATAAATGATGAAATTAAAAATCGTCAATTTAAAAGTGTTTATATAACATCTCAAAATAGACCAAGAAGAATATGAAGTCTGAGTATAAACGGGGTTTTCAACCTGTCATAGACTAGTTAAGTGATTACTTTACATAAGTGCAATATTCACCAAGCTACCTATGATTGACAACCACAGTACTCAAAATTATGGAAATCCTTTTCGGAACTTTTATCATTAATCTTATAAAACTGTACGTATGAGTTCACAAAAACCGTATATGTTTGAGTGATAAAGTTTTTATTTTTAGGGTCTCTGATAAATAAAAGCTTTCTCAATCTAACATAGATGGCTCTACTGAAGTCATATGTACAGTGTCATGAGATTAATATTACATGTAAGAGTTTTGAAAAAAAAAATAGAGTAGCGTGGTTATCAATAATGGGTAGAACGGTGAATGTTACACGCGTATAAAATATTCTCTTTACCAGACTATAGGTAATAAGCCCTGTAAATACCTAGATTTTCACATTCTTCTTCATCTAAAGTAAAGTTTAAGGCGTTTCTTGACATTGTTTTTATCTCTAGGGAAAGTTTTATGCCACTCTGAAAAATAAGTAGGCACAATTTGATAATGTATTTCGTGTTTGAGGCAATCAGACACCAAATCGGGCCATTATTCATCAAGTGCGAGTGGAAGTGTGGTAATAAGAGAGGGTTATGGAATGTAGTTACGTAAAACTGTAACACGTCGTTGCATCGCGTTACCGGTAAGCGAACGTGTTACTTACTTATGCGGGAGGCGATTCCAACTCACTCGACTACGAGGTTGTATTATAATATCGGCGTTCATCTGCATGAAAATAATATGTTGTAGGTATCTGAGCTTGAGACGAGGTATCTATCGTTTTTATATAAAAGAAGATGCAAGTTTGTGAATACCAGGACTGGGATTTGACTGGCTTAAGTCACTTAAGTCACTATATGTCTTCATTAAAATGTATATTGTAGGTATCTCAGCTTGAGACAAGGAATCTATCGCTTTTACAATAAAGACGGTGGAAGTCTGTGAATACCGGGACTGGGATTTGACTGGTTTAAGTGACCACATATCGGCTCTCATCTTCATCAAACTAATATGTTGTAGGTATCTAAGCTTGAGGCGAGGCATCTTTTGTTTTTATACGAAAGAAGATGGAAGTCTATGAATACCAGGACTGGGATTTGACTGGTTTAAGTGACCATATATAATGGTTTATCTTCATCAAAATAGATGTTCTAGGTATCTCAGCTTGAGACGAGACATCTATCGTTTTTATACGAGAGAAGATGGAAGTCTAAGTGTCCTGGAGAATATGGCTTGGAATTCGGCTGGCTTGATAGATCACTTTATACATTTATGTAAAGTTTACCATACTACCCATTATGGATCGTCCATATTGCATTATTTTTTAAAACTTGTATATATGCAATGGTCTTGGGTTCCTTTCACACCAATTCTACCCATGATTGACAACCACACTGCTCAATTTTTTGGAACTCATACTTACATCATGAATCTCATTTTGCTTTATTTTTGAGTTTGAGGTAGCATCTATGTTAGATAAAATAAGCTTTTATTTAACAGAGATCTATTTATTGATTTGTATGCAAGATATTCTTGCTTATTATCGAATTTTCGTAAATGTATACGCTTAAAGTTTTAGTTTGTAATGTGTATGTTAATTATAAATAAATAAATTGAATTGAATTGCATCCATACCGGATTATTTTACATACTGGGAGACGCCGAATTTTTATACTTACTTATTTATCTTATAATTAATACAGGCTATGCCTAAAGAGCCTAACTACCTATTTGACTGGTTTATTTAAACACATAATTTTGGATGTATAATTTTCAAATCCTTGTTCAAAAGTGAGGAAACCCAGATTTGTGAAGTCTTTGGACACCCTTAAAAATTTTGTAAATACTTTATAAGTGTTAAAAAATACTAGATCTGGGTTCATTTATTATATTTATACTGTTTTATTGTATAATTAATTGCCTGCATATTTATTTTGCAACCAAACCGAATTTTAGACACCCATCTTAATGACGTGGTACGTCATTCGTACAGGTCATTAATTTTTCCCAACTTTTTTGACGAAAATTCGTTACGTTAATTTTGGAGAGTTTAGGTCTAAAATAATGAAGAGTTTCATCATTTTTTAATGTACAGGATGTTTGCAATTTGTAGAAGACACGTGAATCACTAGATGACCACTTACGCAACTTACTATGTATTTTTCTTTTCTTTATACATTTAAAATGTCAAATTGATTAAATATAAGTGGTACTAGTGCCGTATCTTGGTAAAGATATCAGTAGTTATAAATAGTAGGATGAATTAATTAAAAAATAAAAATAAAACACTTTTTAATACCATTTTTGAGATTATTAATGTAAACACGACCAGCATTTGGCTGACTTAAGGGATCACTTTATATACTCGAAATATCTCCATTTTCTTCTTCTTCCAACCCTTACACACACCCAATGGTGCACAGGGCACTGCGTCGTATACAAGCACTGTTATATTGATCGTTCAATATACGAAGCAAAGCTGATCAGGCCTGTACTTCAGGTACCAGTCATGTGTAACATTAAATAAATTTTATATTGAAAAATCACTTGTTTATTTTTAGTGTTTATTTTTTACTTTTCCCGGAATCGAACCCAGGACCTTCAATGGGTTAGCCTTACACCCTAACCACTATACTACGGCGGTGAAATAAACATTATTTTTAGCAGTTACAGTTGCATGTTACTGCATATACATGCATATATTATGTGCAGCAGTATTACGTTGAAATTTGAAATGATCCAAAAAGTATGTAGAGAGTATCGTGCCAATTGCCAGAAACCTAGAATTCGACACACATCAAATTCTTGCTTATTTATTGAAATCGTGATAGAAAGCGATGACTTCAAAAGGCTTAAATATGTTATGCTTTCTTTTCTATGGCTGAAGTATTTTAGACTTTGAATTCGTGATATCTGTGATAAATTTACTGCTGAAATATGTTTGATTTTAAATTTGTGATAAATCATATCTGTGCAAAATTCACTGCTGAAATTTTCAAGTGTAATATCTTGGTTTCTAAATTTGTGATAATGCATATCTGTGTAAAATTCACTGCTAAAATTTTCAAGTGTAATATTTTATATTCGTGGTTATGCATATCTGTGTAAGATTCACTGCTGAAATAAAAGCAGAAGGAAAGTTCAAGCAACTTTTCAATTATATCAGAAAATTAACGTATAAATACCAGTCTAGGGTATTTAATAATTAATATTTAATAATTAAGGGTATTAGAGTGAAAAAACACTTATCAATTTTGATCCACCCGGGTATCGACCCCAGGACCTAGGGAATGGTAGCTAAACGTGGTAACTACTACACTATGGAATCGGGCGAGAATTTTCAATAATATTAAACTAATAAATGCTTTTCATATTATTTTTTGACATCTCATCAAAGATGAAGAAGAATATGGCAGTCTGGGCGTTTACGGGGCTGACGACCGTCATAGGCTGGTTTAAGTGATCACTTTACACACGTGTAACATCCACCAATTCTACCCATTATTATATATTCCATATTCTTCTTCATCTTTGATGAGATGTCAAAAAATAATATGAAAATAACTCCTGTAATTGAAGATAATCCAGATTTTGAGAACAAGTATTTGGACACACTCAAAATGTTATAAATAAATGTTTTTGTTGAATAAGCGATTAGTGGATGCGATATATATATATATATATATATATATATATATATATATATATATATATATATATATATATATATATATATATATATATATATATATATACATATATATATATATATATATATATATATATATATATATATATATATATATATAATAAAAATAAATAAATAAAAATAATAAAACCCTTATCCGCACCCCAATGGTGCATAGGGCACTGTGTCATATAAACGCAGTGTTATCTTGATCGTTTACACATGAAGGAAAGATGATCAGCCCTCCGCTTCAGGTACCAGTCCATGGTAATATTGAATAAATATTAGAGTGAAAAAATCACTTATATTTATTCTACCCCCCTTGGGAATCGAACCCGGGACCTCCAGAACGGTAGCCGAGCGTGCTGACCATTACTACGGAGGCGGACATGTATATATATATATATATATATATATATATATATATATATATATATATATATATATATATATATATATATATATATATATATATATATATATATATATATATTTATATATAATATATATATATATATATATATATATATATATATATATATATATATATATATATATATATATATATATATATATATATATATATATATATATATATATATATATATATATACATATAAATATAAAATACCGCCTAGAATTCTCTATTCTCTAAGCATCTAAGCTGAGTTGATACAAAAACTCTACAATACTGCTATTTTCATTGGCTTTACTTAACTAGTAGAAGATCTCAAGATAACTATAAGTATTGTATGTATTAGATCGTTAACTCTAAGACATAATTCAAAACACCATAAAATATGGTTGTTGCAAATGATAAACACTTCGTAAACACCATGTACAGTCATGATGTAAAGAAGCATCAGATAAGTCGCAAATTGAATTGCGTCAAGGTGTTATTGGTAAATGCATTTGTTCGCAAGTAACAATACATTTTATCCGTTTTGTAGGTTAATAACAATTTTTATATTTATTTTATTTTTATATTAGATTAAGTAGATTCTACTTTTATTCCTTACTTTTTTCAGTTTATGTATTTTTTTCAGCCTAAGTTATTTAGATCAAATTGACAAATATTGTGTATAAGAAGATAAAAGTACGCAATGGGCAACTCTTAAAATAAAAAGATTTTTTCTCTGTAATAGATGTATTTTCGATATTTTTGATACCTTTGTTAATGAAAATTATTATTTATTAATAATATTCCTTTCTTACCCTTAATAGAATAATTTATACAATAAAATATAAGCTCTTTAGCTTTTTCCACATATATTTTATTTGACCAGTAACTGAGTTTCGTCGTTACCGACATCATCAGACTGGGTGCCAATCGGTCATTAGCCACCAGTCATGTCGTTAACGACTAAACCCAGTCACTGGACAATTAAAATTTATGCGGAAAAAAAGTTTTTATTTTATTATGTAAATTGCGGTTCCACCATAAAATTTTAGTACAATACTTAAATGTACTGAATAATTTATTACAATAATTGGCTCGGTAGTCACTTTTGTGGTAATATTTATCAATTTTTGATTTAATTTCTCTTGGTAAATAGCACTATTCTATTTTATAGTGGTAATTACAAAGATAAACGCTTATATTGACATCTCGACGTAGATGAAAAATTAAAAATGGGTAGAGAATTCAGTACATAGTTTTGTCGAATCAATTCATCAAAATAAAAGCTTTTTTACATTATTTTTGAAATCTCAATTTAGACGATGAAGAAAGAAAATGGAAGTCTGGGCATTTATAGGGCTTGCGACCGTCATACGCAGGTTAAAGTGATCACTATACACACGTGTAACCTTCACCAATTCTACCCATGATTGACAACAACACTACTCAAATTCTTGCAACTAGATATGTTGATCAATCGTGAATCGCTTGAAAGCATCATTTTCAATTTTATTCTAGTTTTATTTAAATTTATTATTTTATGTTAAAAAATAATGTAAAAAATAACTCCTAATTGGAGATAACTCAGACATGTGAACAAGCATTTGGACACACTCAAAATATTGTAGATTCACATACTTAAGAAACGCTTGAAAACATCATTTTAATTTTAAATTTTTTTAATGTAAAAAATAACTCCTTATTGGAGATAATTCAGATTTGTGAACAAGCATTTGGAATCACTCAAAATAGTGTAAATTGATTTATATTGTCATCCTAAAATATTTGTCAGTAAAATTAGCATTACACGCCCATCAAGCAACAATAGATATGCCGCTCACGCGCGGTTGCAAATAATATATGAATAAGCAACATGTCACGGTAGATTTTGAATAACATTATTGATAATGTATTGGGTATACACATCATAGACCTACAGACGTCTGTCATTCAACTAGCGTGGAGTTAATGACCTGAAAAGCGATGGAATTGCTAATCTCTTGTGTCAACACACCTCGCGACTACAGTGGACAAGAAAACGACAAATTTTTAACATCTCAACATAGAATGAGTAAAACACAGAATAATATGGAAGCCTTGGTATTTCCAGGGCTTATAACCTATCAAAGGCTGGTGTTCCGCCTCCGTAGTGTAATGGTCAGCACGCTCGGCTACCGTTCTGGAGGTCCCGGGTTCGATTCCCAAGGGGGGTAAAATAAATATAAGTGATTTTTTCACTGTCATATTTATTCAATATTACCATGGACTGGTACCTGAAGCGGAGGGCTGATCACCTTTCCTTCATGTGTAAACGATCAAGATAACACTGCGTTTATATGACGCAGTGCCCTATGCACCATTGGGGTGCGGATAAGGGTTTTATTATTATTATTATTATTAAAGGCTGGTTTATGAAGGTCGTAAGCCCTGTAAAATACCCAGACTTCTGTATCATTCTTCTATGTTGAGATGTCAAAAATATAAAAATAATTTCATTAATTAAGTCGGCAGTCGCTTTGTGGTAATATCTACCCATTTTTAATTTAAGTATAACTTAGTACATGATTGAGGAAATTGATTGAGGGATAATTGAGGAAAGAACGGTAAAACAAATTTATGAGGCGAAAGTAATTGGGAAAAGAAGCAGAGTTCAAGACCGAGAAAAACATGGCACGATCAGGTATGCCAAATACTTGAAAGTGGGCAGGTTAGGAGTCGTAACAATCGGCGGGTATGTATGAGGAGATGCATGAACGTGGAAGAGGCGAAGAATGTTTGCAAAGACAGAGTGGTGTGGCGTTCTATTCTATCTGCCTACCCCTGCGGGGAAGCGGCGTGATGGTTAGTTAGTTTTAGTTAGTTAGTTAGTTAGTAAATACCACTATTTATTAAAATCTACTGTGACACGTGTTTTTAAGAAAAGAGTGGTTTTTACCACGTAAAACTTCAATTCAAAATGAATATAAAAATAACCACTGTTTCTTTACATAAAGTTATTTTTATTTAATCTCAATATATAAAAATATGGAAGTCTGAGTATTTACAGGGTTTATGACCTGCCATAATCTGGTTTAGCTGCCTGTCATAGAATGGTTAAGGTTAAATGAAGAAACCTAGATTTGTAAATAGGGATTCAGACACACTCAAAAATAAAAATCGTATTTTCAGGCGTCTTTAAACATACAGGTAGTATTTACCTTAATATCTGTAGGTAAGTGCTTATAACTCCTTTCTTTTACTTTTCCTTTTAATGTGATCCAGTTCCTACTTACAGAAACCGGTTATACAAGTATGTATAGGTAAATAAAAGCATATAGATAACGACGACATAATGTATCGACACAGTATGAATATTTACTATTTATGTCGTTCAACCTACCATATATATTCACAATATTTTAAGTATCTAAAAAAATCTTCACAAATTCTGGATTTCCTCCAATTGAAGTTAATATTTATATCAATATTGTTTAAAGTCATTTGCCATTATTTCGTGGACTAACACGATGATTTCAATATCATATAAAACTTAACCACTTCTTTTTAAAGACCAGTTTTTGAGTTTATTAATGTAAACACGACTAATTTCGAGAACTACGTTGTTCGTTTGTGTCACCTGTTGATGAGAAAATCTATCGTTCTCGAAACTTGTCGTATTTAAATTAATAAACTCCTAAAGCGAATAAAAAAACCAATGTTTTTTATTTGTTTATTAAAGTTTCAATAATATTACATTTTAATTCCTTAGCTACACATATCTTCTTATATAAAAAATATTTGTCCGCCTCCATAGTGTAATGGTCAGCACGCTCGGCTACCGTTCTGGAGGTCCCGGGTTCGATTTCCAGGGGGGTCAAATAAATATTAGTGATTTTTCAACTGTAATATTTATTCAATATTACCCTGGACTGGTACCTGAAGCGGAGGGCTGATCACCTTTCCTTTATGTGTAAACGATCAAGATAACACTGCGTTTATATGACGCAGTGCCCTATGCACCATTGGGGTGCGGATAAGGGTTTTATTATTATTATAAAAAAATATACTAGTTATTCTGTGCCTCTAAAAAAGAAAAAAACATTAATAAAATCATATATTTGTTTAAATCATCAAAAATTTCTATTTTTATCTCAACATAGCAACATAGATGACGGAGTATATGAAAGTCTGGGTATTTACAGGGCATACGACCGATCATTGGCTCGTTTAAGTGATCACACTTTATACACGTGTTACATTTACCATTTTTCCCACGATTGACAACAACACTACTTACATTTCGGATGTTAAATTTATGCTTTAATTGAAAAAATATTGCACGTACTATTTCATCTCTCTATTATAAAAAAAACGACAAAAATATGTCAACATTTATAAATCAATATTGTTCACACTCCACACCCTATAATATAACTAAAAATACATATCGCTCGCTCATTTCAACAACGTCATATATCAAAAAACTTGATTTTTCAGGAGATCGTTTTTAAAGTTTAAAAATATAATAAAATGTATTAAAAATAAATATCAAGCCTTTTAAACTTTTTACTGTGCAACAGATCTCTTTAAGTAAAACTTGAATGTTTTTTCTCCATTTGATAAATATTTAGTATATTTAAAAATATAATAAAACAATAACTTTTCTTGAAAATTCGACAACAACACTTTCTGCCCTGTAGCGGGCAAATATTAAATTAAAAATATGCCACTTTTGCTGGGATATAGTACATTTTCTGGACATTCCGAAAACATGCACAACTGAAAATTGACGATTTTTGATATATGACGTTGTTGAAAGGAGTGAACGATATGTATAACGTATTAATTAAGATTACGTCAAATCCGGTGAAAAGTAATGACGCCACACGTTTCCTTTCCGTAAGAGCTAAAGTGAAAAGCGTCGTATATTAACTTGATATGCATAGTTTTGCCCTAGGCCATACCTAGCTGTCGCACTGTGCGGTGGTCGCACGAATACACAATATGACGAAACTGTGGACATAGCTTTAAATTTATTTATATTATCTTCTTTTTCTTCTTTCGCGTTCTGTCTTCCACTGCTGCATTGCCTCTAACGTATCCTTTAAATTTTTCGGTCTGTTGCTTTTAATTTAAATTTAACTCGGCAAATTCCACTATTCGCTCACTCCTTTCAACAACGTCATACCATATATCAAAAATCGTCAATTTTCAGTTGTGTATGTTCTCGACATGCCCAGAAAATTAAAACTATATCCCAGCAAAAGCAGCATATTTTTAACTTAATATTTACCCGCTACAGGGCAGAAAGCGTTATTGTTTTTTTTTTTTTAATATTCTAAATATTTTTCAAATGGAGAAAAAACATTCAGGTGTTACCTAAAAAGATATGCTGCACAGTAAGAAGTTCAATAAGTGGCTTGATTTTTATTTTTAATACGTTTTATTATATTTTTAACCTTTAAAATCGATCTCTGAAAAATCAAGTTTTTTATATATGACGTGGTTGAAAGAAGCGAGCGTATTGCTTAAAATTTGTGTTTCAATGCATTTCGCATAATTTTTAAATACCGTATGTGAAGCTAGATTTTAATTTTAGTGTTGAGGGATGAAGAGGGGGTTATATTAACATAAAGTGACTGACGATCAATTAATTTAAAAACACAAAGTAACCCGTAAGTGCCACACCCAAAATACCGTGTATTGTAATCACTTTTCTTATATCGGTAGTGTAAAGGCAAAGGGGTATATCTGTCTCAGACCAAATTTTACAGGAGAGCAAAAACAAACTTGTGAAATTAAATAACTCATTTGTTATATGTATTTTTAAATGTACATATCTTTATATAACTAAATTAGTATTGCAAATACAGTTAAATCCTTTATCCAGATTATGGAATACACTATTTAGACATTTTGTGGAACAAACTAAGAAAATGAAAAATTTGACAGATATACCCCTTTGCCTCTACACTACCGATATATGAATTGACTAACGCGTAATGAAGTAAAATACATCATTATCGGATTCGTTACATTCATTGTAACAGATTAAATTTTTCATCTATGTTGAGATGTCAATCAATATAAATAATTCACTTTGTAAATACCACTATTCTATCTAATAGTGGTAATTCTTTTCTTTCTTTTTTTTTTTCCATGTTCGCTCCCTAGGTGGAGCATATGGCCAACACGAGTCGTCTCCAAGTCACTCTGTCACGCGCCATCTCCTTGGCTTCCTCCCAGGTCAGTCCGGCGTCTCGAAGTTCCGCTGAGTATAGTCGGTGAATGGTCGTCAGCGGCCTTCCGGGGCGCCGGAATCCTCGGGGTTGGAAGAAGAGACATGAGGGGTTGATGCCCTCAGGTGGCATTCTAAGGACATGTCCCAACCATGTCCACCTTCTTCTCTTCAGGACTTCCAGTATGAGGGGCTGTTGAGTTCTTCTCCTCACATCGTCATTCCTGACGAAGTCATACCACTTTATACCCAGTATTCGCCTCAGGCATCTATTTTCAAAGTGGTAATTACCAGGTAAAAATTAAAAATTAAAATAAATGTATTGAATTTGATTTGGAAAACCACAAGTCATTAAAATAGTTAAATGTAGCTAGCTGTAATTATAGATTGGGAAAAATTCTACCTTTTTTGCTCTTGAATCAGTCGTTGATTTTTTGCATCGTCTTCGAAACGAAATTCTAAGGTGCCATTCCTTATATTCAATTCAACAATACGGCCGTCGAATTCCCCCGCCGGCTGCTGTTGAATTGAACTCTTTGTTTTGCTAGACGGACTCGGTGATCTATACCAAGGAAGGAATGATGAACCTTTTTTCTCAAGTGGGTCATTTAAAAAAAAAACATGTCTCGTATCACAAAGGTTGAGAAATTATAATTAATAAAAGCTTATCTTACTTTAAAATTTACTAGCAAATTTTCAAAGAACTCTTAATAAATAAAAAAAACGTAAAAAAATACAAAAATTAACTAACTAACCATCATGCATCTTCTTTGTAGACGTAGGCAGAGAGGATAGAAAGCCACAATAATCTGTATTTGCAAAGAATCCTCGTCTGATCCACATTCATGTATCGTCCTCATACATACCTGTGGATTATTCAGAACCCTAATCTTACTACAATCAAGTGTTTGAAACACTTGATCATGCAAAGTTTTCCTCGGTCATCCTCTGCTTCGATTACCAACCACAGTTGCTTCACAAATTGGGTTTACTTTTCTTTCTTCACTTATGCACATGCCCAAACCATTTCAATCCACCTTTCTTAATTGTAATATTTAAATAAAATCACAATTTGTTTGTGTGGTTATTATATCAAAAAATAATATTTTGATAAAATAGGGATATAAAAAAGGAAAAAAAATGTGTAAAAGAACTCCGACAAGACACATAAGGTGGCTTGTCTCTGAAAAAAAAAATATTTGTGGAATTATAGATTAACGTACATATTTTTGTACTTGTAAATACATATTTAACTTTTTTTTTTTCAAAACGTATTAAGTGGATAAGTCATATATACATATAATATTCCCGATGAGTAATTTATATTTCTCATTTTAGGACATGGGATTAAGGTTAACAAGACTGGAACACAAATAATAAAGTAACAAAAAAGATTTTTTCAAATAACCAAAACTAATACTAATACATGGCAAAATATTAAAACAATAAACAGGTTTAATAAATAGGCATAAGAAGCATATTTAAAAGAAATTTATGAGAAAAACATAAGGTAAGAAGCAATGAAATTAAAAAAGAATCACATCTAAAAGTTCAAACGTGTTAGATAATTATTCACTCGAGTCCATCGTTCGCCATCCCTGTTCAACAGTGTTTAGCGCGGAATACAAATGACGCCCGATAAACGATTCAACTGGCATGTCTTCAACGATGAGTGACCGCCAGCCAGGAACAGAGGTCGCCGTGTCAGAACTTTGACCTTTGGAAATAAATATATGCGTTAAACGCGATAAAAACGACATGACCGAGTCATCGAACTCGACACCCAATTTCGCAAAGTTATTAAATATTTTGATATAAGGTAAACTTAACTCATTAAATATAAGAGTTTCTGCTCAATAAAAAAGCTTCTTCGTCTCACCAATAGATGTCACTAGTGAAAATTCTTGTGATTCTTGTACAATGTTTCAAAATTGGATGATACATATATTTAACTTCCAAGAATTTGAGTAGTGTAGTTGTCAATCATGGGTAGAATTGGTGAATGTTACATGTGTGTGATTATAATCCAGGATTCGGACCTCACATACTAATATAAGAGTTTCTGCTTAGTAAAAAGCTTCTTTACATCTCACCAATAGATGTCTCTAGTGAAGTTCTAGTGATTTAAGAACAAGGTTTCTAAATTGGTTCATATATACAGAACTTCCAAGAATTTGAGTAGTGTGGTGTCAATCATGGGTAGAATTGGTGAATGTTACACGTGTGTAAAGTGATCACTTAAACCAGCCTGTAACGGTCATAGGCTCCGTAAATGCTTAGACTTCAATATTCTTCTTCATCTATATTGAGATGTCGAAAAATAATAACTTTTAAAATATTAAAAATAAAGAATAAAAGTAAATACCACTATTTATTAAAATCTATTGTGACGCGTATTTCGATGTATTTCGAATCATTTAATAACAATGTACATAAGAAAATGATGCAGATTGCATCGAAACGCTTGTCACAATAGATTTTAAGAAATAATAGTATAAAAGAAAAAGAAATTAATAGATATTATCACAAAGCCACTGCCTAATCAATTAATGAAATGTCGCTAAAAATTAAGAAAAATGTGTTGAGATGGTTTGGACATGTGAATCGAATGAGTAAAATAAATTTATGAGGCGAATAGAGCTGGAAATAAGAGCAGAGGAATACTGAGAAAAGCATAAACAAGTATTTCAAATCCCACGATGAGGTATTTAAAACAATCGACAGTTATGTCTGATGAAATGCATAAATTTAGAAGAGGCGGTGATTGTTTGCAAAGACAGATCGATTTAGCGTTCTATTATCTTTGCATATCCCTGCGGGCAACGCTGCGTGATGGCCAGTTAGGTGTAATTATAAGAATACTTATTTGTTTATTTTTTTCACCCAATTCAATGTACAAATCTAAATTTTAATTAATTTTAATATACTTTGTTTAATTTACTTTGCTTATAAAAAATTATAATTGTAAAACGAACTCCCTCTCTAAACACAAGCATCTACTTTATTAGGTAGGTAGAAACGTTAGATTTGAAATAAATTGTATATTTACTAACTTTTTTGTATTATTTAAATATGTATTTTGTTAAAAAAAAATATAATAATAATAATTCGTCAGTGTAAGAATGAGCTCGAATTGTATTTTTGAATGCTTTTGAGTAAGACTTAAATTTTAAGAAAATTTGATGAAATCGCCTTATAATGTAATACATATTATTGGAAACCATTTACGTTTAGACAGATATTAAATTTATGACCACGATTTGAGGATTCCAGAGTTGTATTTTTTGTGACTGTTATGGAATAAGTCTCGTTAATCCTAAAAATTACAACACCTTTAAAAACATTGCTATATTTTTATTCAAAAGGTATCCGGATCTACCAATAAATTAAGAGTTTTTATAGAGAGAACTGAGTATTAAAACGATATACATATTTTAATTTATTGCACGTTATTTTAAGTTTAAATTTATTACTATATTTACGTCATAATAATTAAAATTGAAGGATATATATATATAAAACTAACTAACTAACTAACCACCACGCCGCTTTTCCGCAGGGGTAGGCAGAGAGAATAGAGCGCCACACCACTCTGTCCTTGCAAACATTCTTCGCCTCTTCCACGTTCATTCATCTCCTCAAGCATACCCGCCAATTGTTACGACTCCTAACCTGACCACTTTCAAGTATTTGTGGCATACCTGATCGTACCATGTTTTTCTCGGTCTTCTCTGCTTCTTTTCCCAATAACCTTCGCCTCATAAATTTGTTTTACCGTTCTTTCCTCACTCATTCGTTCTACATGTCCAAACCATCTCAACACACCTTTCTTAATTTTATCGATAATGCTTATCTCAGCTTTGCATTCCTTCCTTATTTCACTATTTGCACATCTATCATACATCGTTTTGTCGCACATTCTTCTGAGAGATCGCATTTCGATATATATATAAATATATATATATATATATATATATATATATATATATATATATATATATATATATATATATATATATATATATATATATATATATATATATATATATATATATATATATATATATATATATATATATATATATATATATATATATATATATATATATATATATATATATATATATATATATATTTATATATATATATATTATATATATATATATATATATATACATATTATAATGAGAAAATAGTGATGTTTTGAATATTGCAAGCATTAACTTTGTGGAACATATTGATAAATTATTTCGAGAAATAAAAATACTTTGTGTTCTGATCCACTCACATTTTTATTAACCAACTAGTTTCGGCAACAACCTGTTGCCCTCTTCAGAAGAGGTTGTTGCCGAAACTAGTTGGTTAATAAAATGGGAGTGAATCAAAACACAAAGTATTTTTGTTTCTCGAAATAATATAGAATATAATGATTTTATTACAACGTATTTTAATGATGTAAATGAAAATTCACATACTAAATGTTGTAAATCTTAATTATAAAAACAATTTGATTGATAACTGTCAAATATAGAATAGATTACGGTTTATTTGTTGTTTACCAGCAAGCCCTGTGAATACCCATCCTTCTATATTCTTCTTCATCGCTGTTAAGATGTCGAAATGTAATAATAAGTAATATTTAAAGATGTCACAAGAATGACAAAGCAAAATCTTCGTAAATTCTCGTATTAAAATATGTATAAATCACACTTAATTGCATAGTCCTTGGGATTTTCAGACATATTTAAATCTTTGAATTAATTTTATATTGTAAAGTCAGCTCACGTTGTTTATAAAGCAAAACAAGGTAATTTACATACATCGCTCACTCCTTTCAAGAACGTCATAAATGAAAAAACGTTTTTTTTTCAGGAGAACGTTTTCAAAGTATAAAAATATAATACAATGTTTTAAAAATAAATATCAAGCCACTTATTGAACTTTTTAATGTGCATCATATCTTTTTAGGTAAAACTAGAAGGTTTTTTCTCAAATTTAAAAAATATTTAGTAAATTTCAAAAAATAATTAATCAATACTTTTTCTTCAAAATGCAAAAACAACACTTTCTGCCCTGTAAAGGGTAAATATAAAGTTAAAAATATGCCGCTTTTGCTGGGATATAGTACATTTTCTGGGCATTCCGAAAACATGAGCAACTTGAAATTGACGATTTTTGATTTATGACGTTCTTGAAAGGAGTGAGCGACATAGCAAGATGTTTCATTGTATTGTAGGTTATGTTGACATATCTCGACTAAAGTATCACGTAAGGCTTTATATTGCTTTTTTATTTATTACATATTATAAATAGCTGTAGCCAGCGTGTAATGATGCAAGTTCTTTGTGTTATGAATATTTTTTTATAAAACACCTTTTTGGTGAAAATTTTACTTCAGCAGGTGAAATTGTAAGCTGCTTGTATTTTCACCTGCTAATGAGAACATCTGCTGTTCTCAAAAGTAGTCGTGTTAACATTAATAAACTCAAAAGCGGTATAACACGAATGCTTAATTTTTATATGTAAATCGTCATTTTATTCCGCAAATTTAATGCCAAATAAATTAACAACATTTATTTAATATATATGAAAGCTCAGATCTTATCATTTTGCTTTTTCATAAATTTAACAACCAAGATAACACTGCGTCGATACCATGTCGAGCCCTTTGCACCATAAGGTTTTAATAATTATGATTTTTGACAAATTTTAACGATGGATTTTGATTAACGAAGGTTTGATAGTCCCAAGAACAAACAATAAATATGTTAACAACATTTTGAGTGTGTCCAAATACTTGTTCACAAAATCTGGATTATCTCCAAATACAGGAGTTATTTTCATATTATTTTTTAACATCTCATCAAAGATGAAGAAGAATATGGAAGTCTGGACATTTACGGGGCTGAAAAATCCCCGTAAATACCCAGACTTCCATATTCTTCTTCATCTTTGATGAGATGTTAAAAAATAATAATAAATATGTTAGTCGAACACTGCAATATATGGTTCTAAACATATTTTATTTGTTGCCGACAGAGGTAAAAATAAAACATGAAACAAAGGCAAAATAAAGGAATGGGTAAATGATCAAGAGTTTATTCTATGAAAATTAAAAAATTGTTTATATTTTTAATTTTTTCACTTTTTTGTGTGTATATTAGCTTAAAATTAATAAAAACCATAAATTATGTATGTAAAAAGAACTCCACCGACAATTCACACAAGGTGGCTTGGTGGGTCTCTGCAATAAAATATTAAAAATATGTTTATAAATGGTCTTTAAATAAATGTTTACAATTTAAGTAAATAAAAAAAAAATTGTGTATATTAATGTATTTTTCTTTTTGTTTCAGATATCTCCAATATCCTTCATATCATTAAGAATTAGTAATAATTTGTATAATTATTATTAAAAATAGTGAAATACTCTAAAATTAATCTTTACTTTAAAAAAATCGACTCAGAATCTAAAATCTGAATGAAGATAAAAATAAAATAACATACAAAACCATACAATCAAAAATGGTTGCGTAAACGAATCGAATCGATAAAAAAAACGCGTAAAAATATCGCTAGAATCTCAACGTCACGATACTTTGACGTTCAAAAGTGATTCGTCGATATAGCGTCTTTGTATCGAGATGACATCTGTGTGTGCGATGTGGAAGGTGTGTTTGGTCGCGTTCTTGGCGACAAATGTGATCGAGGCGCTAGAGAATGGAGTGGCGCTGACGCCGCCTATGGGCTGGCTGGCATGGGAGCGCTTCCGGTGCAACACAGACTGCAAGAATGACCCTGACAACTGCATCAGGTAAGAAAACTTCCGTTTATTCATTTTGGTCAGAAAATTATGACTTTCAGTGAGTTTCAGAGGCAGGAAGTGGCTGAAATTATCAGCAGTGCTTTTCACTCTTAAATTAAGTAAGGAAAAGTTGTTTTGAATATTGAAAGCATTAACTTTGTGGATCATATTGATATATTATTTCGAGAAATAAAAATACTTTGTGTTTTGATCCACTCACATTTTTATTAACCAAGTAGTTTCGGCAACAACCTGTTGCCCTCTTCAGTCATAAATTAAACCGTGAAGAGGGCAACAGGTTGTTGCCGAAACTAGTTGGTTAATAAAAATGTGAGTGGATCAAAACACAAAGTATTTTTATTTCTCGAAATAATATAAGGATAATTTCTTTAAATATTTTAATATTTATATTTTTCAATAGAAATAAATGACAGATTTTTGTGAGGACTTGCTGTAGCTGGTATCAAAGGTGTATGTATAATTACTGAAATTGTCAGCAGTGCGTTTCACTTAAAAAAAAATACAATACGTATTATACGAGTATTTATTTTTTTAATGTCATAATTATAATTTACATACATGTTTACAATTCTTATTAATAAAACTTTATGAAAAGAAAATTGTTTAAAAAGTGTAATTAATTACGACTTGCCCAATTATTTTAAAATTTTCACATCTTAACAATGATGAAGATTTTTTTTTATTACCTATCGTCCAAGCGACTCTAGCTACGGCTTATGCAACACCGCTTATCGTGTCCCTACTCAGGCTTCAAGTTTTTAAGTTTCATAGCCTATGCCTACTTGTGAGTGGATTTACTCTTTATGTTTAAAGTTCTATAATTTCATGTTATTCATGAGTGAAAATTCTAGGCAAAAACATTCGCAATGATGAAGAATATGGAAATCAGGGTATTTATAAGGCTTACGACCTACCGTAGACTGTGATAGTACTTTACACGTGTGTAAAGTGATCACTTAACCAGTCTATGACGGTTGTAAGCCCCGATAATTCTCAGACTTCCCTATCTTCTTCATCAATATTGAGATGTCAAATAAATATCCGGACATACTAAAAACTATAACTATCTAACTAACCATCACGCCGCTTCCAAACATTCTTGCTTGCAAACATTCTTCGCCTCTTCCACGTTCATGCATCTCCTCATGCATACCCGCCGATTGTTACGACTCCTAACCTGACCACTTTCAAGTATTTGGCATACCTGATCGTGCCATGTTTTTCTTGGTCTTCTTCTGCTCCTTTTCCCAATAACATTCGCCTCATAAATTTGTTGTAACGTTCTTTCCTCACTCATTCGTTTCACATGTCCAAACCATTTCAACACACCTTTCTTAATTTTATCGATAATGCTTATCTCAGCTTTGCATTCCTTCCTTATTTCACTATTCGCACATCTATCATAAATCGTTTTGTCGCACATTCTTCTGAGAGATCGCATTTCGACTGCATTCAGTCTACTTTCATCCTTCTTTTGCCAACTCCATGTTTCGCTTCCATACATTAGAGTTGGAACCATGACTCCGTTGTGCACTGCCAGTTTAGCTTCCGCTGATAGGTTTTTATTTGCTATAACTGATTTCAGTGCACCAATCACTTTGTTCCCAGCATTCGCTCTCCTTTCTAAAAAATATTTAATTCCATATTCTATTTTAATTTCACCAATTTCATTTTAATTTCACTATTTTAATTTCACATTAATTTCCCTAAAAAATATTTAATTCCATGTTCTATTTCATCTTTGTTGATATAAAAAATCTAAAAATAGCCTCTAAGTGGCCAAACCGAGATTTGTCCATAAAGACTTTAAACACAACAAAATGTTGTGTATTGCAATAACAATGTTATTTTTTCTAACTTATGAGTTGCCTAATAGGTAATAAAGTAAAAATATGTCATTATTGGATTAGTTACAAGGTTAAATAAGTAATTTGTTTAAATTTAGGTATAACGACCTTTGATTGATTTCATATTAAAATAATTGACTTAGTCGGTATGCCAAGGTTTAAATTATAAAACATTGTTTACAAAATAATGTGTGTAATTTTTGAATTGAGAAATTCAAGTCTTCCACTTTTTAATGTATTGTCCGTAAACAAAGAAAAATTAAACATGAAAAAACAACTGAATTAAACTTTTTTACTCGCTGGGTCCGCATTTAACAGTATGAAGGCTGTCTGGAGATCGGATTTATACTCGCCTGCATTGCTCCTGTTCTCTTATACGGCTGTGAAACATGGCACCTTACAAGGGCCCAGAGCAGCCGTGTACTAAGCTTTGAGAATAGGTGTTTGCGGAGAATCTTAGGCGTGCGGTGGTTTGACTTTGTGAGGAATGAAGAGATAAGGCGTAGGACGCAGCAAATCTTGGTCACAACTGTCAAGAAAAGGCGATTCAGTTGGCTTGGCCATGTACTCCGCATGCCTCCTGAGAGCCTTAATCAAGCTTGCCTCTTTTACAAGGCATCAGGTTCGCGCCGCCCAGGACGACCACTGCTGACAATTCGTCGGCAGTTCTCGTCAGAACTTCGGGACGCGGATCTGACTTGGGGGGATGCAAGGGAGCTGGCAGCCGACAGAAAAGCCTGGAGACAGTTTGTGGACTCCATATGCTCCACCTAGGGAGCGGATATGGTTATTATTATTATTATTATTATTATGGACGTCTCAAATAAGATGAAGGATATATTGTTTTTATTTATTTACGGTTCACAAACAATGAATAACATATTACAATAAACGAAATACAGTGCGATACAAATAGTTTTTATGTTTTTCATCAATTAGATGGGAACACAACAAGCTTACAGAAACAACAAAGGTGCAGGTTAAACACATATATAAGGAATAGTAATTTGGTTGTAAAAAAAGGGTACTAACAATTAAAAGTAATGAAGTAAGTTTATATGAAATAAGATGGAAGTTTTAGCATTCCAGGGCTTTCAATTCAATTCAATTTCAATTTATTCAATAAAAAAATAATATATACATAACAAACAATTTTGTCCGCCTCCGTAGTGTAATGGTCAGAACGCTTGGCTACCGTTCTGGAGGTCCCGGGTTCGATTCCCAAGGGGGGTAAAATAAATATAAGTGATTTTTTCACTGTAATATTTATTCAATATTACCATGGACTGGCACCTGAAG
>NW_028281148.1:0-82500 GCF_059751285.1 Brachycentrus maculatus
ATTGATGTGTAATAATTTTGATAATAGCCTTGGCGCGTAGCTACGAGCAGTACGGCCACTAATCGAAAATAAAAGTGCTTTATGGCATTTTCAATTATTCATTCAATAAAAGATAAATCTAATAGTTTAAAGACCGACACAAATTTACCAAAATGGACGGTCATAAATAAATTATAGCGAAAAAAATACTCAATTGGTATCGATGTCTACACTTGCAATATAGAATTTTTTAAATTGATGATTTTTTAAATAAAGGTAAAATTATGATTATAAGGATCAAATATTCATTGATATTAAAAACAATAACTTAGTATTTACAGTTTATAGCTAGGTATTATACATATATACATATATACGTCAAATATCAAATATCATTATTGGTCAATTTTTTAGGAAGACTGTGCTTAAAACCAATTACGTAAAATAAAGATGATAGTGGAAGCGGATCTTTCCCAAACAATGACCAAGAGATAGTGAAAAATAACATCAAATAATTAATCTTCTCCTATCTAGAGTAATTCAACAATAGTTCTATAAATCACATGATATACTACTACTACTACTACCATCACACCGTTTCCCCACAGGGATAGCCAGAAAGGATGGAACGCCACACTCTTCTGTCCTGACATACACTCCTCGCGTCCTTCACATCCATACATCTATTCATACATGCCCTCCGATTACGCAGACTTTTGACACCGCCAGATTTTAGGTTCTGATTGATCTGATCGTGCCAAGTCTTTTTCGGTCGTCCTCGTTCTGTTTTCCCTCTCACATTTGCCACATATATTTTCTTAGTCATTCTCTCGTTATCCATTCTCTCCATATGTCCATACCACCGTAAAGAACTACCACATGACATTAAAAATAAAAAAGTCAATATATTGATAATATAAAAAATGTCAACTGTCAATTTCAATCATTAAAAAACGCAATTTTAAGACCAATACCTATACACATAAGTATTTTATTTCTTAATTAAGATTTAATAACGATTTGAATAAACAAATAATGGCTGTATATCACGTTAATTACTGCGAAAATTGTCTTGTTTTTCACGATTTGAGATGTTAACTAGAAATTGAAACTATATTATTTTGTTAACTATTTTTTCCTTAAGTCATCCACATCAGTCGGCATTCTCGTCATATAATATTTACATAATATTATACCTTGCTCAATTTATTTCTTTCATTTCATTGAATAAATATTAGGAAAGAATATGTATTTTTCCTCGGATGCAAAAGGCAAATTTTATTGTGTTTTAACTGTCATAGTGGGAGTGAAGCCTACTCGATATTCGGAACTAAAGATGGTTATTGTTGGTAAATTGGACCTCCAAAGGCCGCGGCCGCTGTGACACAATCTTTTGGGACATTTATTCATGCGGTGTCTCCTTGACTTCAATATTCAAACTATTTAAAAATGACAATTTAATGGACGAAAGAGGTATTTCCTTTTATAGATTGATTGGTTTATCACAAAGTAATGTGTATCGTCGCTATATAATAATAATAACTGCCAATTGACAAATCGGATAGGTGATAAAAGTATATCCAGGATTCCTAACCCACGATGCACGCTTTTTAAACGATGCATAGAAAATTCTAATTTCTGGTCACGTTCTTTTCTATAATTTAGTAAATAGTGAATTTAGTGGCAACATCTGAGGTCATCTCAGAAAAATAAACCCGTGTAAGAAAATGTGTTTTATAATAGTCTTCGTATAGTGCACCGAAACACGTCACGAAACGTGTCACATTAATTACTAATATCAACTTAATACTATTTTATTTATACTGATAATTTGAATTTATACACGTCCATTTTACATACGTTTTGATAATCTCAACTGAAGGTGAAACAGCTATTCCTAGAATATAAATAAATTCCGTAGAATTATAAATCGTAATCTGTTTTATATTATGAATAATCTAAATTCAATCAGTTCTATGGTTGAGTTGTGATTCCTTGATGAAGTTGAAGTGGGGTGGACTCTGGGTTCGAACCCACTCTGAGACTGAGTTTTCGGCAGGATAAACCTTTTTTCAGAATAAATGCCCATACTATTTCCGATAAAAATACAACGAATTATGTAGATTTGTTAAAACAAAAGAATAATATTTATATAAGTTTATTTATATATAAATAATATATATATATATATATATATATATATATATATATATATATATATATATATATATATATATATATATATATATATATATTTATGTATATATATATATATATATATATATATATATATATATATATATATTTATATATATATATATATATATATATATATATATATATATATATATATATATATATATATATATATATATATATATATATACATATATATATATATATATATATATATATATATATATATATATATATATATATATATATATATATTATTCGTACAGATAAATGTATCCTGTTACGTAATAGAAAAAAATCTGATGACGATTAATTTTTACATTTTTAAGTGAATTTTCCGATATAATAAATCACAAAAATATACATACTATATTTCCAATGAGAGTAACATTAAATAAAAATAACTTTAAGCATCTTAAATACATTGTATTCTTTACAATACGTTTTATTTCTTTTGTTGATTTCATTAAAAAATATTTATCTGTAACTCTAATGATGGCGTCATGTTGTTATTTTTAATTTAACCATACATGTCAAACTTTTTGGCCCGCTTTCACGATCTGCTATCATCATACATTAATTATGTCATGAAAAATCTATGAAGTACAATCATATGTAATAACTATGTAAATTGTTGGGAAAAGGTTCACGTGGGTACTTCATTCATCTTTATCCCCACGGCTATTTGTAGTTAAGCAACGAAAAAGAAAAATGATTCGAATAAGTCATATTACTAAGAATGCATATTAGAATCTTCATCACTACTCACTACGATAGATATGATAAAAGTCTGAAATTACAGACGACGGAGATGCATACACTTGATAGGACAAATGGAGGTGATCTGACTGGAAGACACCAACGCACTGTAATATTAATGAAGTGTTCAACATTCCAATCGATTAATTAATTCAAGAACAATGGACGAGCTGCCATTTTATTTACTCCTTCGTCGCCATTATCAATCAAGTGATTGAATATAGATATTGACGAGGACACCTGCCATCTTAGCGTACCTAAGTAATCTAGTAACATTGGCATGATCAAATACTTGAAATTCTTGAAAGTGGACAGATCAGGAGTCAGAATAATCGACGGATATGTATTAGAGTCAGAATGTTTGCAAAGACAGAGTGTTGTGGCGGTCTATTATCTCTGCCTACCCTTGCGAGTAAGCGGCGTGATGGAAAATTAATTAATTAAATTAATGATTAACAAATAAATGCATATTATTTTTGACATCTCATCAAATATGAAGAAGAATATGGAAGTCTGGGCATTTACGAGGCTGACGACCGTCATAGGCCGGTTTGATGATTACTTTTCACACGTGTAACATTCACCAATTCTTCCCATTATTGACAACCACACTACTCAAATTCTTGAATGTTCTATATATATATATATATATATATATATATATATATATATATATATATATATATATATATATATATATATATATATATATATATATATATATATATATATATATATATATATATATATATATATATATATATATATATATATATATATATATATATATATATATATATATATATATATATATATATATATATATATATATGAACCAATTTCGAAACATTGTTCTTGAATCACTAGAACTTCACTAGAGACATCTATTGGTGAGATGAAAATGCCCAGACTTCCATATTCTTCATATATGTAAATAACTCCTATAATTGGAGATAATAGAGATTAGGACCCACTCAAAATGTTGTAATCAAATGCATTGCAGATGTTTATTCAGTATAAATGTTCAAATTTTGACCGTATGAATTTTAATTTGCAATTTTGAATTGATAAAAAGGTCCAAGATCAAAAGCGCGCAACACATAAAGCATAAAAACACTTAAATCCTTTATCCTCTGGACATATTTCTGCGGTAAGGACCACCATATGATCTATGTGAATCGATAATACAATAGATATTTTAAGATGAAATTAGTTCAAAATATTGTTTATAATTCTCATCATATTCTTAATTAAAATTACGCTATCGGGATTTTAAATCGTTATTACGAAACAGAATTTTACTAGAGTAACGCAATGGACTGTGTGATGAGGGTCATTATGCAATTATTGCACGGTATTGATTGATAAATCAAAGATTATATCATGTGATAGATCCACCATAGTATTTTTGTGCTTTATTTAATGATCCACGTTACTCTCAGCCATCGTAAGTATAAACAGATCTATAAAACTTTACAATATAAATTTATTAAATAATATTTTACCACCGTCTATTTTTTTATTACAACCAATAATACGAGTTGTAACAATAACTTATATTCTGTTTTAAAAAAGGCACGTTAGATATTTTATATAAATTTATTTGAATATGTAAGCGTTTGGCTCCTTTGTACCCATTCCTCCATATGAATACTTAATACTAGTAGACACTTGTAATTTTAATTTATTGGTCCTAAATCTGGACGCCCACCGCCCTAATGACTGTATTCCATTGCTTCAATTGGATACAAATTAGTTCCGGAATCGACAGGCTAATAATTAAGCATATATAAAGGTATCTACCATAAATTTACTCTTCACGCCGACAATTGAGCGGGAGCGGAATTTATTTATCATAAAAGCAAATCCCTACTTGATTACAGTTTATATGACACCGCACCGGTCGGTAGGTGTATGTACACATCTCTATTCGTTCAACTACCATCCACTCAACGCACACCTTATCTGACGACTAATATCTCCTTGAAGGTGTCTTCGTACCAATACAGTAGAATCCCGAAAACTCGGTACTCGATAACCAGGCAATCCGGAGAACTCGATCACACCTTGCGAGTTATCCAGTTATCCGGGTGTGGTTCAATGAAAAAGGTATTGTGCAGCGCGGAAAACAACCGGTCATACGCATTTCTTTTTCAAAATCAGCTAGTTAATTTTCTGTGAAGACAGCTTTATGCCTTCATAAAGCATTGTTATGAGGTCTGTCTTATCAGATAAATTACTGTACTTTTTGTATTCATTAACTATGTTTTTATATATTTTCTCATTTGTTATATTTTCTCATTTTTTTTATATTTTCTCATTAGTTTATTTAAAATATGCTTCTTACATTATGTTTTTCTCATTTATTTCTTTTAAATATGCTTTTGTCCGCCTCCGTACTGTAATGGTCAGCACGCTCGGCTACCGTTCTGGAAGTCCCGGTTCGATTCCCAGGGGGGTCAAATAAATATCAGTGATTTTTTCACTGTAATATTTATTCAATATTACCCTTGACTGGTACCTGAAGCGTGTAAACGATCAAGGTAACACTGCGTTTATATGAAGCAGTGCCCTATGCACCATTGGGATGGGGATAAGGGTTTCCATTGGGATGGGGATAAGGGTTTTATCATTTTTATTATTAAATATGCTTTTAATGCATATTTATTATACCTGTTTATTGTTTTTATATTTTGCCATGTATTAGTTTTGGTTATTTTTTAAGCATCTTTTTTGTTACTTTATTATTTGTATTACAGTCTGGTTAACCTTAATCCCATGTCCCGAAATGAGAAATAGAAAATGCTTATCGGGAATATAATATATATATATATATATATATATATATATATATATATATATATATATATATATATATATATATATATATATATATATATATATATATATATATATATATATATATATATATATATATATATATATATATATATATATATATATATATATATATATATATATATATATATATATATATATATATATATATATATATATATATATATATATATATATATATATATATATATATATATATATATATATATATATATATATATATATATATATATATATATATATATATATATATATATATATATATATATATATATATATATATATATATATATATATATATATATATATATATATATATATATATATATATATATATATATACATATTTATATATATATATATATATATGACTTATGTATGTAATATGTTTTGAAAAATAAATAAAAATTATTATTTTCATGAAATAAAGGCAGCCTTTGTGTATGAGTATTTAGGCACTTTATTATCCGTTGAATTAATTAATTAAGCAAACAGTACCATACTGTATTTTTTAAGGAAACACTCGTACTTATTCTTTTTTCACCATATTTTGTGAGAAAAATTATATTTAAAAAATCATGGTTTTCAACCCCTTCTCATTTTTGTCTAGCCTCCCACCGGTTAGATAATGTAGGTAACGACTAAACCCAGTCACTGGTTTATACGATGGATTTAAAACAGTATGAATCAATTGTAATTACACATTATATAAAATTTAATCGAAACCATTAAAAAAACGGCAATTCCTCAACTATCAAAGGGTGAAAAATACTTGAATCTAAAGCAGTGTTCATCTTCGAGATACCAAAATGACTTTACATTAAACTTTACAAATTTTGGGAACCAAATACTTCAACAACCTTCCTACAATCATTTTAAGAAATAGTGGTATTTACTTAGTAAAACATTTATTAAAAATGGATAGATTTTACCACAAAGTGACTGCCGAATCAATTAATGAAACCTTCCTACAGATAAAAAAATAAGTTATTTAATTTTTTTTAATTGACTGCCTTGTATACATGTGACTCGGAAAAAAAAACACCCACAAAATAATAAAATAATAATAATAAAAAAAAACTAAAAAAAAACTATTGTATCACTCATAAGCATAAACAATAAACAATGAGTGTAAGTCCTTCTCCAAGCACAAAGTTCGCTTTATTGGGAAGAACAGCGTAACTTATTTTACGATTGTTAAAAAAAAGCATCTAGCAAATGAACAAAAAAAATATCTATAATATAAATGAACAAAATAAATTTAAAATAATATACATACATGGAAAATTTATAAAATAAATGAAAAAAGGTAATTATTATTTCCTCAGCCCACGTTTAACATACCCGTGTTACATAGCTTGTATACTTTGTATAATATAAATTGTTTTCTTTTCATTTTGTCAATGCACGCCTTATCTACGATGATGAAATATCTGTCTTATCTCCAAGCAGATCGGAGTCCGCGTAAACTTCTTCGGTAATATCTCTTCCACCAGAATGCAGGTGTACATCTCGGTTGTCATTTATCAAAGAATCGTATCAGTCGGCAGCGAAGCCGCCGCAATAAAGCTGCTATTCCTGATAGATATATTATCTTCTCCCGGTAATTGGTCACACTGCTCTACCACTGGCTACTAGCTGCAAGGAATCGAGGCGAGTAGACTAATGGAATGGAAATGACGACAAAACAATTAAAAGGATTTATTTCTTATAAATCAAAACACTCTTTTCATTTGCATATGTACTATACTGTAATATCATTTTTAATACATTGGTATGTATTATCCGCCTCCGCAGATTAGTGATCAGTGCATTTGGCTACCGTGCTAAAAGACCCGGATTTAATTGATAGGGGGATGTTTGATCCCATTGATCATTGATGTATATGTTATTTTTCACTGTAGTATTCATTTAATATTACCCCCGAAAGTACTTGAAGCGCGAGATTGATAACCTTTACTTAAAATGTAATATTTAACGATCAAGATAACGTTGAAGAGAAAAACTTGACACGATCAAGTATGCCAAAACTTGAAAGTAGTCAGGTTAGGAGCTGAAACAATCGGCGGGTATGTATGAGGAGATGCATGAACGTGGAAGAGGCGAAGAATGTTTGCAAGGACCGAGTGGTGTGGCGTTCTATTATCTCTGCCTACCCCTGCGGGGAAGTTGCGTGATGGTTGGTTAGTTAGTTAAGATAACTTTGCTTATGTACGATGCAGTGCCCTGTGTACCATTTGTTGTGGAAATTGTAGAGCTCAAATGGTAAAAAAAAACAATGGTTTGGTGCAAAAATGCAATAATATTTTCTTTTCTGTAGTCCTTAAAACCACATATAGAAAAGTAAAAATAAGCCATCTATTGAAGACTGCTACACATTAAAACTGATAAACATTAGGTAAGGAGTTCAGAGAAAATAAACAGTGAAACATTCAAATATTGTTTAAGTATATTTATTTTTTTGGAAATCTGTGTTTTTGTACACTTGTTTTGTCTTCTATCGTATATTATTTTATGATGACGTAATCAACAAACCATTTCAATTTCAAGTACAAGTTTTTGCTGGTATGAATCCTTTGGTTTCATTTCCTTTTATGTATTAACTTTAAGTTGAGGTCTAGATTCCTTTTGGCAGTAGTGTGGGCTGATGAAATCTTTGTTTTACGACGATGTGTCCCACGCGTGTTGTCTCAAGTCTCTCACAACAACTCGCACACTCCCGATACATACATTACAATCTAATTAGTTCGCCATTAGAGTACACAGTATACAATCAACAATAAACGAACATTTTTCAGTTCAATATATGTAACACAAGTGTTGCGCGCCCATCGCGGCGCTGTGGCCTTACGTCATTGCGGTGTGAAGTGTGGAGGAATGGAAAAATCTGCATGTTTGAACTAAGACGACTACATAATGCCACGTTTTCTTATCGAATACTTGTTTCATCACTCAATTTTCTTCTCATGTATCACACCTACGATACATTACGTGCTTGCCATTTCACTATTATTACTCTACTGGGTATCGAAAGAACTATTATAATAAAGAGTCACATTTAACGATTACCTTAACCTTTTTTTTGTCATTTTATCGAAAGGGGTAAAATGAGGTCTGGACATTTACAGGACTTACGAATTGGTTCGTTTAAGTGACCGTTTTTTTAACGAATAAAAGTCACTATCCTATTCATGATTGAAAATCATATTTACTTCGATTTTCGAAACTTTTGACGACGAACTTAATGACAATCCATTGGGAGTTGAATCCTGTATTTGTATATATTGTACTAAGATTTGAATATCCCTATTGTTTAGAGCAGAGGTTCCCAAACTCTTTTATCTCGTAGACCCCTTGCCTTACCTGATATTGATTTTTATCAAATTCATTAACTTCAAATGTATTTTTGACAGCCGGTGTATGTAGTGTTACTCACTTTGAACCACACATGTTAGGTTTTATACATTTATATTTTTAATTCAAATTAAAACATAGACCCCTTGCAAGTTGTCATAGACCCCTGGGGGTCGATATAGACCACTTTGGGAATCACTGGTTTAGAGTAAATTTTCAAACTATCTTAATCACTGTTGTTTCCAAGCGATTTTTTCCACATAAATAAGGTGAAGGGTATTTTCATAAACCTGGAATACCGTTTTGAATATTCACAAGGTATTTTTACGATTCTGATGATGTTACAATAAATATGGGAAAATAATATAAATCTTTACAATTGTCTTTTTGAAATTAAGAATATACGAGATGTCTTTCTCAAGATAATTTTTAAATTACCATACACTCGTTTTGCCTTGCCTCTCGTTTAATATTTCATTCAAATAGAAATATCGCACCCGCAAAAATAACTGATAATCCCCATTTGTTAATGCGTATTCGTTTATTAAGGTTATGTTAGTTGTTTAACAAACTTAATTTCTGTCAAACAGTACTCAAATATGAACATGAATAAGGATTTAATGAATAGAGTTATCTCGAATATGAGCAGGATGATGAATTTCTCACTTCCGCTAACACCCGACTCATCGTACAGTGAGATACGAAGGTAGCGGCTCACCCGGTGTTTCCCAATTAGTGGTACGCTTACCCCCAGGGATACAAGAAGTTTCAACAAGTACACCCGGCAATCTCTGACCAAAATAAGTTAATCAGTAATACATATTTTGGTGATAATAAATGTTAAATAAAACAGATTTCATATATTTTTATCATTACTGTAAAAAAGAGGTAAGCGAGTTGGAGGTCTTTCATGAAGTGGTGTCAGCAAACACTAATTGGGAACCACTGGGCTACCCAATAGCCTACAGGTGATGCGTCATGCCACTGAACTGGCCTGTAATATAACTGAGTATACTGGAAGATACCTGGAACTGGTGATGATCTATGATTCAAGCTGTCAAAAAAAAACATACTATTTACATTTAATTTGACCACTTCAAAATATCCATCACGGGTGATATAAAAATTCTGTTGGCGTCAAAAAAGAATTGATCGATATATTTATCGTTTCAAAATATTTTGAGTGTATTCAAACCTTTGTTTACGAATCTGGGTTTGTCCATTTAGGAGCTATTTATATTAATATCTCAACATGGATGATGAAGAAAATGGAACTGTGAGTATTCACAGGACTTACGGCCTATCAAAAGTTGGTTTGAATGATCACTTTATACACTTGTGTAACGTTCTACCATTCTACCTATTATTGAACATCAATATTTCCATATTTTTTAAAAGCAATTATCTGCAAAAGCTCTACTTTAAGAGGCTTATCTGGAGGTAGGATATTAAGGATAGGGAAAGGAATTGTGAAAAATACATCACGAATACCTAGACCATTTGAAAATAAGTCTTTCTTGAATTTATTTTTCAATTTGCAGGAATCGAATACGTATATATATATATATATATATATATATATATATATATATATATATATATATATATATATATATATATATATATATATATGTATATATGTACATATATATACGTATCTATATATCTATATATATATATATATATATATATATATATATATATATATATATATATATATATATATATATATATATATATATATATATATATATATATATATATAACTTAATGTGTCAATTATGGTATTTTGTGCATTCAATGTTTGTGTGATAGAAATCAAATCAAAATAAATATTTGATACGAGTCTAGGTCACGTTACCTGCAAGTAGCATGCAGCAAGTAGGCAATGTTCTACATATAATTTCTCCCAAGCAAACAGTTTTTTTCGATTTCTTTATTATAAAATGAAGTTGATTTGTTTCCGATGCATCACATACATAGGTATGTATTTATTGCGGCTAATTACCGGATGAACCATCATAAATTCTTTTGTATACCTACCTTTAACACTCCGCACTTATGGATAATGTACTATCATAAAATAAATCATGGTATTTGTGCTCAGGATAAATCCAATCACGCCTCAATTCATGAACATCTTATCATGAACATGTTATCCTGGTATATCACGACTTTTATTTTTTTAGTTATTATTTACGAAGCGCATTAACTTCTTATCTTGGAAAGAGAAAAATAATATATATATATATATATATATATATATATATATATATATATATATATATATATATATATATATATATATATATATATATATATATATATAATTTTTTTTTAATATTTAGTTTTACTTACTACATACCACTATTTATTCAAATCTATTGTAACACGTGTTTTGATGCATTTCGCATCATTTTCTAACACCGCAAAAGAAAATGATGCGGAATGCATCGAAACACATGTGAAAATATATTTTAAGAAATAATGGCACTTGCTAAGTAAGATTTTAATTTAAAATGGAGAGATTTTACCCCAAAGAGACTGCCGAATCAATTATTTAAAAATGTAATTGTTCGTTTGTTCAAAATGCTAAATCTCCTTAGGTTATATACGGATTACTTTGAAATGTTGACACAATATTGCATTCAAATACGCGAATGTTTGTGTATTTCTGTGATAGGTAAAAATATTTTTTGACCGTAGTGGCAACGCCATCCGTTAAACGTAACAGCAATATACACAATACTAGACACATCTCATAAAGTATAGCGTACTTCTTGACAGTCGCTATAGAATAGTAGAACAACAAGCTTGTGAAATTAAACAAATTTGAAATTTGTCCATAATGTATTTAGAGACACTTGTTATTCAATATATAATCAACATTTTGAGTGTGTAACGGTCGTTAGCCCCGTAAATGTCCAGACTTTCATATTGTTCTTCATCTATGTTGAGATGTCAAAAAAATAATATAATGTATAATTATTTTTAATCTAAAGCGCAAAACTAAACACCTTTTCTTCGCGTAATTAAAGATTCAGATGACATTGCTGTTCAACAATTACTCGTTACTAGAATTTGGTAGATACTTCTTATTCTATTTTCTAGTTTCCAACATATTTTAGAAAAATCGGTTGCATTTCATTTTACCTTTTCGATATCCAGTCTATTTATTATCATATGATAGGCACTAACATTGATGGAAATGGGGACAAAGAAGAAGAGCGGTATACATGTCGCTCACTACTTTCAAGAACGTCATAAATCAAAAATCGTCAATTTTTAGTTGTGGATGTTTGCGGAATGCCCAGAAAATGTTCCTACTATATCCCAGGAAAAGGCATATTTTTACTTAATATTTACCCGCTACAGAGCAGAAAGTGTTATTTTTGCATTTGAAGAAAAGGTATCGTTTAATTATTTTTTTAAAAATACTAAATATTTTTCAAATGGAGAAAAACCTTCAGGTTTTACCTTAAAAGATCGGTTGCACAGTAAAAGTTTCAATAAGTGGCTTGATATTTATTTTTAATACATTGTATTATATTTTTGAACTTTAAAAACGTTCTCCTGAAAAATCTAGATATATATATATATATATATATATATATATATATATATATATATATATATATATATATATATATATATATATATATATATATATATATAGTGCAAACATACATTTATACATTAATGTATCATTTTCCTACTCACATAATTCTAGATACGTGTAATGTATAAATGTACTCGTCAAATGACTAGAAGCAATAAATGGGTACGAATCATTATTCTACACGTTCCGGTACGTGACAAGCAGCTTCAACCATCTTGAAGCAACACCATTACTTCAAGAACTGCACTGGCTATGGTTTCCTGAATGGGTTTAATTCCAACATTTTCTTTTATAAGTAGGGTGCATGAATTTATTTTTTAGGGTTATTCTTCTTTATGAAGCAGTTATTGTTAATTCCCCTAGATTTTAGATGGTAAATATCGAAATGAAAAAATAAAAGGTAATACAATCATTCGAGTACAAAAGCTTATGCCCATATTCAATACTGTTACAAAATCTGGGTACTCGTAAACTTTTTACGAATACGAGTATATTATTATTACCGTTTATGGAAGTATATTTTTATCTTGTCTGAGTTCAAGTATACACTTTGTAGATACATAAATATTGAGTCAAGGTGGATATTCAACAAACTTCATCCTGTTAGTTTTGTCTTTGTTCATTCTAGTAAATAATTGCGTAAAATGTGAAAATAAATTACATTTTCAGTTATTCGATACCTAACGTTAGTTTTTTTTATGAATTGATTTATGAGCATAAGTTAACTAATTTAAAACCATTAACAGTTTTAAACGAGATTAATAAATGCTACCAAAGAACAGTATTTTACTAATCAAATGTTACAAATATGTTTATTTTATATATTTTATACATAGGTATATTGTTGATATACTGATTAATCTCGCATGAACCGTGAACAATTGATTTACACTCATTAAGAAATACAACATAAGGAAGGAAGGTACGAAAAATACACAATATGAAAATCGATCTCATATATTTGTTTTTACAAACACTGAACACCACAACGTGACGCCAATTTTGGAGTCTAGCGTCGATTTGTTTGCCTGTGAGTTTTCGATTTATAACAAATCGTATAAAAATATATTTATAGTTATTTGAAGCAAAGAATTTGGTGTAGATGAATACATTTCTATATAAAACACTCCTTATCATCGATTGTATACATTGTGCAGTACCACTTTTTCAAAACACTTATTTGTGACTACCGGTTTCGGAAAATTATTTCATCATCAGGTCATTAAAATTGAAATAAAATTATTACATTAATGTAATAATTTTGATTTAACATAAATGACCTGATGATGGAATAATTTTCCGAAACCGGTAGTCACAAATAAGTGTTTTAAAAACTGTTTTTACACAAAGTAAACAATGGATGGTAAGGAGAGGTTGGTGTTTTATTACCATACCACAAAGTTTTCAATGCTTTTAATATACAAAATACATTTCTATATACTTACAAATTCTATAGGTGTTAAAAGGCGTTTGTATTTCAAACTTATCAATTATAATGACAATCAAAATTATCAATTAAAACATGGCTTAGCGTGCGGATATTTTCGAACACAAAAAAATGCCTGTCTTAATAAATAATAACATCGGTCTTAATTGATTCCTCGTACGTGCTGCTTGCTGTAAATACTTTACAATAAATATAATTTGTAAATAAATCATTTCCTGTTTTATATACTCGTATGTATCTATCTGAATAAACAATGCTAAAATAATAATTCATTCTTTCATTTTATATCAATTTATGTTTATATTCTCGTTTGCCTTTGCCAGTTTCCTAGAACATAAATTATTTGATAGGTTACTTGATATATCATAATATTAAGACACTTACGTGTGACACGCACAACACGTATATGAATCAAATTAATATCGAAAATTCAACATACTCAAAAGTGTTCAAATTTTCCTACAAAAATACTGGGATACGCTGAAGTTATACTTTTTTATTTATTGATTTGGCGTTTAATTTGTAGTACTCCATTTTAATTTACGAATTTTTAAATCAACCTACATCCAAACCCGAATCCGAATTTTTAAATTAACTACATTATGAAGCTACATCCCCCATTAACTATTCTTGTCTTCTAAAAATTATTGCTGCTCATGTTAAAACTATCATTTAAGTACCAAGAATTCTATAGCTACATAAGGACCGTCAGTCCGTTTGATCTTCACATTTGTTTGAAAATGCCATAACTATGCGACACAATTGTCACAATATTAATTCGTATGTGTTTTTAATAAAATACAACTTAGTATACTCAAAACATATGTGTTTGGTTTAAAAATCAATTTATATAATATACTTTTTATTGATATCTTAACAGTTAGTCAGCCAATATTCCCGCGTCAATAACTTATTCATCTCTGTTGATCTATCAATGTGCTTTATTATTAATAAGTTTACTTAATGTATGTGAACACAATTATAATAAATTATTCATAATACATAAAATAATGCCACAAAAACAAATTTATTTCTTAGCTAGATTGATGCTAAAAAGCTTAAAGTTGGATATTCCAATTAGTGAAGTTCCTTACTGCCCGCCACGAGCAATGTTTAGTCCTGGGTGTGTTGCTCTTACATTCAACATATGGCGCTGCCATTACGGTATAAAGTGTTTTTAGAAAACTAAATAAAAACGAAAAGTATGGGAAACAAAACAGGATATATGTACAAAAGGATGTATGGTAAAACTACATAATAAAAATAACTGTTAATATAAAAAGACGCGTATTTAAATGAAACGTTTATATGAAAATTTCATAGGACTCAATTAATGCTTTTAGGAGATTTAAGATTCTGAACAAACGAACATTTAAATTTTAAATTTCAAAGCAATCGGCGAATTACTGTGAGAGGTTAAAATCTTTAAACAAATGAACATTTTTTTATTGTGATAAACGATTTTGTAGAAAAATATAACATTTAAAAAGTATTCGATTATTGTATACAGTTTTTTTGGTCACACATTAGTAAATGTTGGTTTTTTGTTTATATTACAAAATATCTTTTTTTTAAATATACACGTATAACGTAGATTTGCACAATGAATATTAATTTTCACAGCCTTGCGGGGCCCGAATCGTGTATCATCTTGACACAGCCTAAATATAACACAAAGGTCAAACGCATCCGCATCCGTTGGAATCTATATCTACAGCATTCAGTTCTCATTTTCCGAGTGACTTCCTTCAGACGACTAGCGAACCTAACTCCAAAGACTTTAAATGTATTTACTCCCTTGTAAGTCAAGGGGAACTATTAAAACGAAGTTTATGACGTAAATCCTTGGGGTTGAAATTTTAATTAAAAGCACTGAAAATAGAAGTGCTCTCAGAATTAGATTATCAGTTGTTAAAATATGTAAATGAAAATAGAATAAAATAATACAAAAAGACTAACTACTTATACACTTCTTGTTGAATACTTATTATATACACGATGACGTCAATACCATAATGAATTAATTTTAATTTGGAAATCAAAATAATGAATGTATAAAAATCGTTTTAAAATTAAATACGATATGCGTAAAGAGTAAAGAATCTGATTTTATTAAATTTAAATTTAGTATTGACATTTTTTGGTGGAACATAAATTATGCAATAAAACAACAACAGACATAAGACATCTACCAGTTTGATGATGTCGGTAACAACGAAACCCGGTCACTGGTAAATGAAATGAAAATGGAAAAAAGTAAAGTAGTAAGTTGTTGTTTGTTACATAAGAAAATCTGGTTATTTGACAAACATATAATTTACCTTCTTGGAAGCTGTAAAAATGGAGTAATTTAAGAACCGCTTTCGTATTATGAGATGTCTTCCAAATTAATTTTCACCTTTTAGGAGATCCTTTATGTATTGTTTTTATGTACATTATCGTTATTATTATTTTTATTTTATTTTATTTTATTGGAAGGAAGAACAACAGTTACAATATATGATACATCAGAATACAAAAAATAAAATCATGAGTACCAAATATAGTTCTTGACAACTATGTATAATAGAGGTCTATATAAAGGAAAAACATGAGACAAGAATGGGATAAAGAGAAAAGGAGATGGCAGTGATAGGAAAAGAAGAAAAGGATAGGACAGGGATTAGAATTACCTTTTTAGGTTTATAAGATTTCGAACAATTTAGCTTTAAAGTTTGAAAGATTGGAGTAGAACATATCAAGGTGGGTACAACATTCATTAGGTTTCCCACTACTTCGATAAATAAAGGATTTTTTTAAATAGTTATTTGATGGTGCTGGATTATAAAAGGTATGACTATGTCTATTGATTCTAATTGGACAATGAAAAGGTATCTGCTCAAGAAGATAGGGGCTCTCAGTTATACTATTTATAACTTTATACAAAAAACATAAATCTGATATATTCCTGCGTTTACTAAGTGAAGAGAATGTTTATTAATGTTTGATTTATAATAGTAAAAAAATATATAGATCTGCGAGTGAAATGAGTAAACTGGAGTGGAATGGATTACATAATAGTATCACAACCCAGATCGCGAAAGCTGATCGATTCGTTTTTGGAAATACAACTTTTCAGATTGCGGGGTAACTTTCTGTTATTACCAACTTCCAATCAAATATATGTACTAACAAAGATGTAGAAGAACGAGGCAATTCGGATCGCGGGGCGAACAAATCAAAATATGAAAATATTTTTCAAATAAAGCCAATATTAAGTAATAAATTGATATATTTGCCCATACTCATTTAAGAATTTATTTATTTTATTGCAAACATAAATATGCACGTACTTTATATACATATAATCAGGGCTTTTTCAAACAAAAACGTCCCAGAACTCACTTCATATCAAGTTTTTTACAAAAAAAATATGTTTTCAAATATAATTTAAATATTCATTTCAATACCATATTTTATCATTTTGACGAATTATATAAATATGTATTGTAATTACATAAGCACAAAAATTGTTTCTACTATTATAAAATTTAACTACTATAAAAAAATAACAACTACTTAAGTATATAGTTTTTTCCACATATGTTTCATTTGACCACTGACCGGGTTTTGTCGTTACCGACATCATCAGACTGGTGACTGGTGATGTCGGTAACGACGAAACCCGATCGCAGGCCAAATAAAATATATAGTTATTATTTTATTATATAAAATGCAGTTCCACTATGAACGGTCAGAACAAAACTTAGTAGTAGTGGTAAACCCCTATCACCATCCAATGGTGCATAGGGCACTGCATTATATAAACGCAGTATTATTTTGATCATTAACACATGAATTAAAGGTGATCAGTCCAGGGTAATATTGAAAAATACAAAATTTAAAAAAAAAAATCACCATAAAAACATTTTTGAAAATCGCACCATAAATATGATGACGTCAGTATTTTGCGTCGCCGTTGTCGGTTGCTATTCGTGCGGAGGCAGTGGATCCGCGCTCTCGCCATTATGGACCTGTGTGACATTCCTTCCCACACTTTAATGATGCGTACGTTTTGTTCCTCACCATACAAAGCCCCGAAATCATAGCCTCAGCTTAATGGGATCTCACTTATATCTTGTACCTACCTTGTATAGTAGCTAGTAGCAAGGAGGGAAAGGACGCACTAACCATTCATGACAACACGTTTACTCCTTTCAACAACGTCATATATCAAAAATTGTCAATTTTCGGTTGTGCATGTTTTCGGAATGCCTAGAAAATGTCCTTTATCCAGCAAAATCAAGTTTTTTAATATATGACGTTGTTGAAAGCAGTGCGCGAAAAACAAAATAAATATATTATTTATTGTTTCAGCAATAAATTTGCGGTAAAACATGATGAAATTGTAAAATAAAATTACTGGTTTTAAAACACAGATAATTATTTATTATGTTTTAGTTTACGTTAAGACTTGAAGATGGAAGCATAGCTTCCGAAACTAGCTGTCATAATAAAATGAACTCAAGTGGTAAAAAAACAAGCGTTTATCTTTTACAAAATAAATATTTTAAAAAATGATAATAAAAACAATAAATAAATTTATTTATTCACGTAATAAATTACAGTTAATTATACAATACATATATACATATCGCTCACTCACTTTCAAGAACGTCATAAATCAAAAAACTATTTTTCAGGAAAACGTTTTTAAAGTTTAAATACAATGTATTAAAAATAAATATCAAACCACTTATTGAACTTTTTACTGTGCAACAGATCTTTTTAGGTAAAACCTGAAGGTTTTTTCTCCTTTTAGAAAAATATTTAGTATGTTTAAAAAATAATTAAACAATACCTTTTCTTAAAAATGCAAAAACATCACTTTCTGCCCTGTAGTGAGTAAATATTAAGTTAAAAATGTGCCTCTTTTGCTGGGATATAGTACATTTTCTGGACATTCCGAAAACATGCATAACTGAAAACTGACGATTTTTAGTTTAAGGCGTTCTTGAAAGGAGTGAGCGATATGTGTATTTTGGCTCATTAGACAGCCTGTGTTCAAACGAAATAACAAACCTGCACAATTTGAACATACTTAAATAAAATACAAGTATTTTTGTTTTTTTTTGGTATAACAGAGAGAAAAAAATATTTGAATTATAGTAAGGTATTATTAAAATAAAAATTGAAAACGTGCAAGAAAAATGATGCTATGAGTGTAAAAGGTTTCCTTAAGGTGAGGTAAGTCCATATCCATTTGTTTTTAATTTGATATTGATATTATACAAATTATCAAGACACTCGTACATATTACCAATGTACAACTTACGCATGTTATTACGAGTACAGGTATGAAATCAAGAGTGCCCTTGCCAATGCTTATTTTTTCCTTTTCCACGCCTATGATACTCCTCCATTTCCTTTCCCACTAATTGACTAATCCTTCACTATAAGCTCCTGATTGTATTCTCAGGTTCCTTTTTTTACGACGGAGATTTAGCAAAAAAAACAGTTGATTTTTTCAGTATCCAAATAATATTTTATCTTTTTTCCCCCTTTATGGGTTTTAACTTGTGTAGATGTGTACTGCCATCTGTCGATGTAATGTATCGTTCAAAATACTTTTTAATAAAATCAATATATGTCTAACTATACTAGAATTATATTATAATACAAATCATTATGTATTTATCCTTTTATGTATTTGCATTAAATTACTCAATAATTAATACAAATTATTGCCAAAAGGAAAAAGTAGTCCCAAATTAATGAAAATTCTTAATTTATTTATAGGAACAAGTTCTAAAACCTTAAATTACATATTTCTTGTGACGGAAAAAAAATCTACAAAATTTAAAAGATATTCATAAAACTAATACCTAAAATTAAATTGAAAATATTGAAACTTAACAATAACATTTAATAACTACAATAATTTTTATTATCAATTTATAAATAAAATGAATTAATTGTCTTACAGTAATAAAACAATATACTTATAATGTTTGCATGTTTATATTTAATAAAATTAAATTTATTATGCAATTATATAATATATAAAAATACATGAAAAAATACATTTTCATAATACTAAATGCAACATTTAATGAGATCTATTGAGTTAATATATTTTTCAAATATTTATACAATAATCCAATGAGCTGATTAAAAAAACATAATTAACAAGATAATATGTAAGCCCTAGATAAAAAATACATATAAATAAAATAGTAAATTTTGTTTATTATTTTTTGTGTGTTTACTTATGTGTTAAAAGAAACATTTAAAAAATAATTTTGATGAAACAAATACCTTTAAAATGACAACAAATAAAAAATAATAATAATAATTGTGCGGAAAATTTATTAGCAAATGCAAAAGTAATATGGTAGTAGGTAGGAAAAGGAATATGGCAGCAATAGGTAGGAGACAAAGGGCTCTTGTCCACTACCCGGAATTACACGGAATTTAACCGTCCGGGACGTCAGTTAGCGTTTTAAAATGACGATTGGTTCGGATTGGCTTGTGCTTTTGTTCATCTTTTTTTCGGATCGGTGCTCTTGATCGGTGCGTGAACACATTGTGCGTAAATTCGATCACGCTAAACTGTGGTAGTAGCTTACATTTTTCAAAACCGGAATGCCGGACGGTAAAATTCCGAGCAGTAGACAATCGCCCATATGGTTACATTGTATATTTACGATACATATAAAGAAACTTTCAGAAGTAGTGTAGATCATCTTGTTTAATGAAGTGTTTTACAAAAAGTATATGAATATCTTTGCTTCCCATTATTTATGGATGTTTGCATGAAAGACAGTGAAATACATTAAAAAAGAATTGGAAAGAAACACAAGAAAAACTAAGAATAATTAAATAATGAGGAATATTATAATTTTAGCAATAAGCCCACCAATGTACTTTTTTGATTTTCTGTACATTATGTTTAAATAAATAAATAAATATAGTAAAGCCCAAATATATTTATAATAATTTGTAATATACTGGCACCGATGCAAGACAGTAAAATTAACAGTTCTTTAATTTGTCCGGGCTATGTTTAATCAAATTCACTTTTTTATATGAAAAATATCCAATTATAAAATTGAGAATGTATGTGGTAACACAAACAATGCAGAAATCATACAAAACGAAGTACAAAATGAACGCAAGATATATGGATCCCAAAATAGATGCAACGGAGTGTCCAAACTGCACCATCGCAATGAATATGCCATTAGACAAACCTGCAAAAAAATCATTTTAGTTAGTTGTGTAAAACAAAATTTAAAAAAAATAAAACAAAAAATATAAGACACATTTAATAGTAACTTCCCAATCAAGAAGTAACTAATATTGACTGGTAATGTACCATGATAGTAATAAATAGCATTACAATAAAATAAATGCTGTTCTGCAGTTTAAAACTAAATAATAAAAAGTAATAATAAATTGTTGAGATAGTTCAATCCCTTAATATAACTAGTCAAAAGATAAAACACTAGATGTGGATTAAAAATGTGAACAAGCGTGACTTACAAGCCGATGACAAGAGGGACAGCTGAAGTGCAATTTACAATGACCGAAAATGAGCACCAAGTTTTATACATATGAATACATGCTAATGTAATGTCAAACATTTAAATTGATCCAACCTAAATAAGCTGTTTTAGCACACTGAAAAAGGCCTATTAGGATGGATGGGAAAAGTATTTCTACCCGTTAGATCGACTGATGCCGGGAGGGGTATTTTTACCATCTGCGCCGACCGCATTTCAAAGGCAGAAAGGAACGAACTATGCAATGTTATATGTATGAATATTATTTACGAATCTCTTTGTTAAGGTCTTAACTATATGTACATAATTATCAAATCTTGTTGCCAGAGGTCCGCAGGCGGTCCGAAATGTGTAGTTCAGAGTGATGTACAATTATTTACAAATATAATTATATATAATTATATCAACACATATTTACATTTAAATATAAAAAGAAAACATTTCTCTAAAACAGTTTCTTGGATTTATTATTGTAAACATGACTAATTTCAAGAACTACTCAACAGGTGAAAATACAAAGTGTGAAAACATCTTTAGTTCTCGAAACTAGTCACAGTTACGAACCTAGTAACAATAATGAACTCAAAAAGTGGTCTAAAGCAAGTGTATCTTAATATTTAAATCATCATGTTATTTTAAAAAAATATGCCTAATCATTAAATAACGTATTTACATGTGTTTTTCTTTCATGAATATGGATACTGCAATTGTTTCCAAGGGTAATAAGCTTCAGTCGTAACTGTTTACTAGATGTACCAAGCAAAGGAAATCTCAAAATGCTAAGCAAAGAGTTGGGTTATTGTCTTGTGGTAGGGTTGCGCAGTTTCATTATGAGGTCCTTGGTTAGACCCAATATTGCCATAATTGGATTCATATTTTTGATAAGAGGAATACAGAAGTGATTGAAATATCGGAAATACATAATATGAAAACCTAACTTGGAATGAGGACTTGCCCTAGTTTGTCGGCTAACATAATTTATTAACATTAAAAAAATAACTTACACAATAATCCCATGAAAGAATAGAAAAGGACGCCAAGCAATCCATTTGGTACATGTACCGGGGACTCTTCACCAAACATTTTTCCTAAGACTCCAAATCCTTTGCCATATCTGAAATCAAAATTACATGCGTTTTTATACATACTTAAATACTAACTAACCCCGAAGTAGACGACTCCCGGGCAGAACACCAAAGAGATGGAACGACAGCTAAGAATCGACATCGCAGGAGGCTAATGCCTCTCAAAAACAGGCCACAAGTCCTACACCAAGCAGAAGAAGAAATACTAGCTGGCTAATCTGCAATATACAATAAGGCTTGTTTCCAATTCCATGGATGACAAAGAATGTGTCCATTCTACCATTTTGGAAGAGTTGGATATCAATTATACACACACCATTTATTCTTGGCAAATTCTTTAATATTTTGTAAATTTCATTCACCTTACATTAGATGGCGATCTTGAGAGGATCTTAACAGAATCTTAAATTATGTCTAGTTATTTTTAGAAATTAAAAGACCAAGACCACAGAAGGGTTACCAAGACACTAAAACCATGTAATGGATCTGACTGGGGGCTCGCTTTTCACCTCTATCCTTAGCTGAGGACAGGAAAGAATGGAGGAAGATAAGAAAGCTGAGATTTCTGGAAAGTCACGATCATCAGTCATGAATAATACGACCAGTAAAAAGAAGAAGAAAACATGCAATATTTTCATGTAAAGCTAGTAGATAGAAAGGGTTCTTGGAAAAAAGAACAAATATTTTAAACAAAACTTATGTTTGCTGCTAGCTGTTAGGTACTGCATACTGAGATACGAAATTTAAAGATCCTTAAAATCATTGTGTCGTTTACTATGTAGTCTAGTAGTAATTACATTTGGCTACCGTGTTAAATGTTTAGGGTTAGATTCGCAGGGTGGTTAAAACAACTTTGTGATTTTTCAAGGGATTTTTCCGTGTATTATAACCCTGAAGTATGGCACCTTGCTTTAAGCAATTAATGATCAGGCTACCACTGGGTAGATTAAGCCTCTCAGGTATAAGGTTTAACCCTTTCCCTGTACCACATAAGGGCAAAAAATGGACCTTGGTGATTTGCCCGTACCTGATACGGACACTCTGGGCAAGAAAATAGCTGAAGCTGAGTTAACCGTATTATTTTATGAGGTAGTTGAATTATTTTCGGGGAGCGGGTCTATGTGTATGAGCTGTAGTGGACTCTGATGTCTTAATTAATAATAATAAACCATTTTCAAGAAAATATTTGATAATGACACCCAAATACTAGACGGAAAATCTTTGTGTATCTAAGATCAGTTTTAGAGTGGTTAAAAATTATCTTTTTGAACATTTAAAAAAAATTGCAAATTAATTTAACTGCTTTGCAATAATGAATTATTTAATTAGCAGAAATTGCAAACAAAAACATCTACCCTTTTTCCAAATAAAATATTCATGTAAACTCAGCCAAAGGGTTAATGCGGCGAGCTGTGGACCAGCAGATTAGGGCAAAAAATTCAATCAATGTTGAATAAAGGGACTCAGGAAGGATCAATAAAGTTTTTTTTTTTAAATAGATAAGTACTTACTCAGACAAAAAAACTTTAGTGCACTTCATGTGTTCAGAGATGTCGCACATAGCCTGATAATTAGAATCCAACTCGGCTGACATCTCTACATGATAAGCGTAAGCTGACACAACTACGCCGGTAAAACAGGTGATTAGTAAAGCTCTGTTGTAAAAACAAACAGTAGATTGAAAATCGGCGCTTTTTTCTGCGTTATTCTTCGGCATGGTTGACAATCTATAATTGAAAAAAAAACACAATTAAAAATATATATTACATATTAAGAAAGACCAAGAATCTATCGGGCATGTTGAATACAATAACATATGTTTTGTTTTTCCGTTATAAGACGAGTAAAAATGCACTTGAACACCGCTAACTAGATTGCATTTTAGGCTTAAATAGTAAGTATTTGTCGTATTAACATCCCTTCACATTATAATTGTAATACAAAGTGTAAAAAAAAACACATTGACGTTTACCGAAATGCGAAACGTAGCACAGCAGCCGACCTGATAACGCGACGCGGCACAATGAAAAATATTAAAATCGAAAAACGAAGACTCGTTCTGATCTTGCGCAGTAGGCACACCTATTGTTCACTCCTGGAACTAATCTGATCGGACGTTGGACTTAGATTAACATTAATTTTCTTCATCATTTACATAAATCTATTTTCTCAAGCTGTATATTATAATATAGTAGATCTCGAGTATCAAAGAAGGCAGGGGAACAATATAATTAATAAGAAACTAAGATGAAAGTACATGATAAATTTAGTAAAGTTAAATAAAATAAACGTTTTTTTTATTTATTTTTGAATAAATTCTACTAGCACTACCACTATCAATTTTCCCGCTTATATAGACAGAGAATAAAACATCCCAAGCGCCTGTCCCCAAATTCATTCCTCTCATCTTTACATACCAATCGGATGTTTAAGATGAGAGACATGTGCTGTTTGTGTTTAAATTATTTTTCTTTTTTTTCATTACATTATTTAAAAATAAAAATAATGTTTTGTTTAAAAAAAAAACAAAAAGGTATGCATCGGCCGGGAATCGAACCCGGGCCGCCCGCGTGGCAGGCGAGCATTCTACCACTGAACCACCGATGCCTATGTGTTACATGCGAATTAACAATATATCAGTACAATTTTTCTTGATATTGTACAAATTAAAGAAATGAAGAAAAAAATTATGACATATACAAATTTTCTAGCTTACTAAATATAATTTATCCTTCTTCATTATTAGTACGTAACTCAATTCATTATGTTGAAAGTACGTAATCAAAATGATAATAATTGAGTGAAATCTCATTCCTAGGTTGTAAAAAGTAATAATGTTTAAGTTCATTTAAAGATTTTAGCTTTTTGAGATTGAGATACATGGGATGAGGACGGTGCAACCGCTTTTTTTTGGTACAAGGTAAAATTTTGAAGACAACTATGAAAACGCGCCAAAAAGGCCAAAGACGTTAGAAATATTTTATAAGTCCAAGACATTAATTACCTACATGTAAAAGTTAACACTTGTGAAGATAACTATTGTAATACTTTTTTGTTCGGTAAAATCCTTAATTCACTAAAAAATGCAATGATTTGAATATTTTACAAGACCAAACGAAAACCAATTAAAACATGTCAGTCATTTAAAATAAAAGTCCTGATGTATTTTTAATGTAAACTACATAACATACAAAGTCAAAACTTCCGAATGGAATCCATGCCTAAGGTAGGATATAGGGAAGAAAATCCACTTATTCGTTTTTTTTGTATAATACTTTCAAATCACTTTTGACTTTGACGAAAGTCGTTGTGAATATACTCGAATACTCTAGTTTTCGAATTGAAAATTAATTTTATTTTGACACATCTTTAAGGCCCAGTCTAAGTCGCAACTTAATTTTCTCTAAATCCTGGTAACATTTTGCGTTTTTATTTAAGTTTTAGTTAGTTAATAGCACTATTTCTTAAAATCTACTGTGACACGACGACGTGTTCGATTCATTCCACATAATTTTCAAACACCATATTATATCAAATGCATCGAAACACGTGTCACAGTTAGTAGATTTTAAGAAATAGTAACTATTTCTACTTCAGCGCCAATAAGGCTTTTTTTTAGGTCAAGGGATCTTGCATCCCTTATGTCACTGCAACCATATTAGGTATATTGTGACCTCCCTCTGTATTACACCTCACTGCCAAGACCTACGTGAGACCTACGAATTAGGGTCTTACTCGCAAATACAAAATTCAATCAACGGCCGACCATCAGAGAGGTCACACGTCTTTCGAGGTCCGATTTTTTTTTTTTTAATGTGGATTGGATTTTTTTTGTTTTATAGAGTAAATGTATACAAAAAAACTTTTTATTTCTTTTTATCTCCTTACCTTTCAATAACTCTTCAATTTAAAACTATATTACTATTTAGAAGAAAATTTGGTGCATATTAATTTGTCATACATCTTATGTAGTTATTGAAAACGGGGCATGTGGTATGCAGAATGTAAGTACAAACACTAGACTTGGAATTATTAGTAAAAATATGATTGTTATGCTAAACACATTTGTTCAGGACAACAACAGCACTGGCCGAGTAGGCACTATAACAGGAGAGCTAGGGGAGGGGAACTTCCCCTAAATTCGCCTTTCACAAGCGGGAGAAATACGTTGCTCCCCCCAGATTTGTAATCACTGTGTGCAATCTGCGAAATTATTAACGGTTTTAGTTACAAATAATATTTTTGTAAATAAAAAAATATAATTAAAAATTATTCCTGTTGTATCGAAAAAATGTAATTATCAGTCTTTGTTTAACTACGTTTATTTATTTATAGTCAAAATGGTAAAAAAACAAGTTCGAGTGAATCCATTTTATTTTCTCAATAAACTCGTTACTCGGTGCAAGATAAGTGACATCATATAGGCAGGATTAGGTACAAGCGAAGAATAAAACTACGATTCTTTAAGGTAGTATGGACATATGGAGCGAATGGATAACGAGAGAATGACAAAAAAAGTATATGTGGCGAATGTGGAGAACAGAACGAGGACGGCCGAAAAAGACTTTCGGCACGATCAGATCAGTAAGGACCTAAAACCTGGTGGTGTCAAAAGTCTGCGTAACCGGAGGGCATGTATGGCTAGCTGTATGGATGTGAAAGGACGGGAGAAGTGTGTTAGTACATAGGAGTGTGGCGTTCCATTCTCTCTGCCTACCCCTGCGGAGAAACGGCGTGGTGGTGGTAGTAGTAGTAGTAGTAATAATAGTACCAATAATTTTTTTATTGATTATTTAGAATTAATTTAAGTTAATTATTTCATACATACGCAATATATTATACATACGCACATAAGGATGAAGGATTGAAGGTTTCAATGACTATCTTGTGTTAAGCTAGAGGTCTACCTTTTTGAAACCTGAAAAAATGTATATATATATATATATATATATATATATATATATATATATATATATATATATATATATATATATATATATATATATACATATATATGCATATATATGCATATACATATTTATGTACCTACATCTACATTTATGTGAGTGAATGAAATTAAAAATATCATCATGAGAAAAAAAACATATCTGGCACTAGTAACCTACGTATTTTTACAAACAATATACCTTCTATGACAAAAACTTTTTTTATTATTAATTTGTAAAAGTCAAGTTATTTTTCGATTAATAATAAATAATAATAATTATAATAAGTTTAATCTTTATATTATACATATATACATGTAACAAAAATGTAATTTAGAAGTTAGAATATGCAAATACTAATTAAAATTAAGTCAATTTCTTAGCCATAAAAAAATAAATACGCTTAGAATTTAATTAACGCATAACATTTTTTCCGCACAAAGTTTCTACCTATAATTATTTCAAAAGTACCTCCTGACAGACGAAGTAAGCGAACATCAACAAGGCATGTCCGTCATATAAACAAAATCAGACGAAAAATGTTACATGTACGAAAAAACATGGATTCCAGATTTTAAGTTGGCTTACGAAAAATCCGCTTAAAACAAATAAAACGTAATATTTTTAACAATTGACAATCCAACGCTGTTTTATAATCACAATTTTTAATTATATTCAAAAAACAAATTATAATTTATTTGCAAAAAGGTTGATTTTGACTCTCGGCTACGCCCGTCGCATGGAAAAATATTTTAGCAGACTGGCAGTACTGCATTAGTTCGGCATCGCGACCGCTACGCGGCGCGCGCGTTACGCGACATCTTTCATTGTATTGACTGGTCGTGAATGCCAGGAATAATGCTTTAAATGTTTTTAAAGACAAAATCGCGAGATGTGAGTTTTAATAAAATGTGTAGTGATAAGTGCTTCGGTGAAATGTCGTGAATATATAAGTGTGAAGGCTACAAAACAGCCGACAGAGAGATACGCGGCCATTTTACTTGCAATGCGGCAACCGTGTATGTTCCGCCATTGGAAACAATCAGTGTCTTTCTCCAGGTGCAAGTTTACGTATTTTGTCAAATATCGCGGTGGTAACTCGATTTAACAATAATGCGTGACTTCAAAAGTGCAGTGCGGACCCGTGTGTAGTGACGAAAGAGTGGATAAGTGCGATAGATAATGTGTGAACGATGGAAAACGAAGTGAAGCAGCGCAATCAAAGGAACAGGAGACGGGAGAGGGCCCAGCGCATGCAAGCACAGCGAGAAAGCAAGGCGAAGGATGGGGACAGCGCGGAAGACGAGTCCCCAGCCCGAGAGAAGCCCCCCAGACCACCCGTCAGAAGAAAAAAGTCAAAGGAGCCCATGGGCGAAGAGGATATCATCGACGGATTCGCCATAATGTCCTTCCGCACATATGAAGACCTCGAGGTAAGTCGGTACCCCTTCTCGTGCGGCCCCCAACGTGCGCTCCTCCGTCCCGTCACCGAAGCGCCAGTGCCCCATCTGTCAACCACCATTCATACAATTCTTTGTTTCTTGTTTATGTAAACATTTCGAGCATTCTTATTTACATTCCTGTCGGCTATTCTGCTTGCGCAATTCTACGTGTTGTTGAATGAAATAATTTACAAAATCTACCGGTTAATTTTGCGTAAAATATGTCATTTTTACGTGATATCCTTTGTTCTCCATAATTTAGTTCTTCGATATCTGAGACCTTTTTATAAAATTGTTCCGCCTGTATTCGGTGTTGTAATGATATTCACAGGCTCGATATATTTTTTGAAATGATAACTCAAAAATCCATAAAAATGGGATATTTATCGAACGTTGTAATGAAGTGCAGATTGGTGTATATCTATGCGTATAATATATCCACGATAGTAGCAGTACCTAGTAACCAGACTCTCCGTCGGGAAGGAGCGCCTGTCACCTTGGCTATATCAATTTCGATGATAATAGTCCGTTATATTTTGACAGGAGGTTCCACACCGGATAATGTTTTGACTTGTCACTACCGTGCGTGTTCGTGTAATTTATTTAGACAATAATCGTTGAATTATATCTTCGTATCTTAGATGATTACACGTTATCAAGTTGTCAAATTATTAGGTAACACATATATTTGGCTTCATTGAATTTGATAACGGTTTTGTAGACAGGAATCTGCTTTTCAATTGATTTTTATCTTGAGCAATACATAAACCAATTATAAAGATTCATTGATATTCTTTATATTCATGATGCAGTCATGAATGAACGTGTTAAAATCTGTCAAATAAATTAACGATTTCACTGCTTTATCGAACAATTTCCAAATTATGTGAAAAAAATAAATTTTTAGTGGCATGGTTACTAAAATATAATAAAATATAAATTTTATAAATTATTATTGTTCTTATTTCATTCAATGTTAGGGCCAATATATTTTTATTACAGGTTTAAATTTACGACACTTTGAATAAAATTAAAACTTTTTTCACTAGTTTATAAAACGTGTTAATTTAAGAATTTATCTTCGTCTCGATATCGGAACACTAAAATGAATTTAATGTGATTTTATTGATCTAATCCTCCTGATGACAGATGTTGGAAAGGGGTCCGAAACGTTGGCAATAAGTGCCAATGACTCCCGGTATAATAACATAACCAATATGACGTGTTTCATTCAACACTTTTTAGTGGGATTAAAATCCAAATAAGAATTAAACGAAAAAGATAATCTATATTCAAATTAATACGAAATATAAATTAACTTCACTTCATCATTATATTCAAATTAATATGAAATATAAATTAATCACGCCGCTTTTCCGCAAGGGTAGGCAGAGAGAATAGAACGCCATACCTCTCTGACTTTGAAAACATTCTTCACCTCTTCCACATTCATGCATCTCCACATACATACCCGCCAATTATTTCGACTCCTGGCCGTGCCGATTTCAAGTAATTGACATACATGATGATGCCAAGTTTTCCTCGGTTTTCCTATGCTCATTTTTCCAACTACATTCGCCTCATAGATTTGTTTTGCCATTTTTTTCTCACTCATTTCTTTCAAAGCATCTATCTCAACACACCTTTCTTAAATTTATTTATAATGCTCAATATGAAATATTCTGCTGATTGATCCTTTCAACATACCTGCACGTGACATTTTTATTATTATTATTTACGTGGTTTCGGTTACTCGTATAAAACGTATTAACAACACAAAATTTTAATATGTAAATTTACAATTTAATGTAATCTTAAATCCTACTATTCTATTAAAATGGTTCGATATAAATTAACATTTTTTATCATTATTTTAATGATATATATTTTTAATCGCGGCTCATATCTTGGCAGTTATTATAATTGAATATGTAAACGAATTTATGATTTAAATAATTCTTCAATATATGCTAACTACGTGCAAATTAGGAAACATAAATATTGTATACTTTACTGAGTTACGATCATGAATATTTGTATTATTTATACATCACGAAACATAATATCTACTAAGTTGTTTTGCTTCAGTTTGTTATTAAAACATTACATCTGATGAGATTTAAGACTCGTTTAATCAATTATACAAAGTTTTTATTTTATTTATTATATGCATGATTTTTATCCATACGATTTCAAACAATTCTAAAAGGCAAGTAAGTCGTAATCGGATACACAGCTGCATTTCTTTATAGGGTTTGATTCTCTTCAGTTATATTTTTTTTAACGAGGAAATTACGCTACTTCACTGTTTATAACTCTGTTTTCTGTTGACAGGCCTTAGCGTAGAGATGTGTGTAATTACTAATAATAATTACTAACAAAAACTCACCTTTTAATAACCTTATAAAAATATATTATTTTGAAGTGTAAACATTAATTAAGATGTAACACTTCCATTTGACATGGTATAAGACAGTGTTCCGCAATCTTTTTCTACTCAAGGTACACCTACCATATTAAGAATTTTTAGAGGAGCATATTTACAATATTATGGTTACATATTTAACATATTATGTTTAATGCGAAATGTAAGCTTCTTAACTGAGCACAGGCAATCAAAATTTGGAAAATTGTGTTATTTTCACAAAACTAGACTTTTTTCCGCGGCACACCAACTAATCACCACGGTACACCAGTGTGCCGCGGCACACACTTTGCGCAACAATGGTATAAGATATTCACTAAAATCTATTTATTTAAGCATGGATCGTTCTTTTGAAAATTACAAATATGCGAAAGAAATGAAAAAGGAATATTAAACATTTCAAAGTAATAATCTATCTTATAATAAGCTTTTTATTATATTTTGATTCGAGTTGTCGGATAGACAAATTGTCGAATTATAGACATACGTGAAGGATCTCCGGGTGAAGAAGATAACTGTTACAAGAGAAAAGTGATGGAAGAGGAAAAGAAGGGTACAAAGGATAATTCTGTCTGGCTGGAGCACTTGAGATTGCATAACCATACTCGCACAGCTTGTGTAAGCTAATGTGTACGAATTCCTTGAAATATAATATTTAGCTCCCAAATGTTGACACTTGGTTCATTCTTATGCCAGTATTTTTAATATACACCTACTCAATTTACTCAATTTTTCTCTAAAAATTAAACTATTTATACTATTCTTCTATTAAAAAGAGAGATATGTTTTAATTTGTTTTCAAAAAAAAGGGAAATTTTTTGTGTTTGAAACGGATTGAATTATATTATACACCTCAAGTTATCAATAAAATTTGAGTAAAAATAGCCTCATAATATTTTCGTTCTTCTAAAACTTTCCACACTCTTACAGATTTATCTTTTTCTTTGTAAACCTCTACTCGGTTGCGGTGATTTTGGCTCTTACTAACAAAGTACATTGTTATAATAATAAAAAATATATAAGAGGATATACAGAAAGAAAAAAAAAACAGTAACAATAACTAACTTAGATTAAGGAAAATCAAAATAAATTATTCGATCTACGTTGATTTAAAATGTGGTCAGTAAAATATATTGTTACCTTAAATGTAACTTGCGGATCTTGTAATGCGGATCATATACATATATGTTTAAACACAAATCTTTGTTTATCTTATTGTTCCAAGTAATTAATGAAACGTGTTTCGACGATTTGTAATAGCATCGTCGCGCACCTTGCCCTCAAAGTCGCCGAGAAAGTACATCTCGCGTATTATTCACCCGACTTTGGTTATTTGTAAGGAGCCGACAGGGTGTTTATCTACCTATGCCATTTTCACAACTTGAACTATTAACATATTTCGTTTAAATAGAGACCGCTGTCTGGCCAAGTTAAAGTAATCGCAGAAGTGAGACCGAGTCGTGCCCAACTTTTTGAGTTTAGTGAGCGAACTCTCTCTTGTACTTTGTGCTCGAGCGCTGTACTCTGTACCCCGTCTTGCGTGGATGCGGATGTGTGTGTGTATGTGTGTACGTCTCCCAGTGTGTGTGTTTAGTCGCTGTCTGCCGGAGAGGCTTCGGCTGAACATATGGCAAAACTTCCCTTTGTAACACCTACCACCTAGATCTCCCGAACAGGAATCGCGACTTCATTCTGAAGTCTCTTCGCTTATCGCCCGAAGCCTTTGTGGCATTCCGGATCCTGGCCGTAATATATAGTATACATTGAATAAGGTTACACAAAGAACACTACTACTTCTACATAAATTTTATTTGACCAGCAACCGGGTTTCGTCGTAACCGACATCATCGGACTGGTCTGGACCATTCTTAATTAACGTTTTACGTAGTAAATACCACTATTTCTTAAAATCTACTGTGACACGTGTTTCGATGCATTCCGCATCATTTTCAAACACCGTATGTGGTCTGGACCAGTCTGATGATGTCGGTTATGACGAAACCCGGTTGCTGGTCACATAAAATTCATTTAGAAAGAAATACATACTTACTTGTGATTTTATTATATACTACTAGTACTACTACTACCAGTCATTTCTCCGAAGGGGTAGGCAGAGAGGATGGAACGCCACACAATCCTCGCTTCCTTCACATCCATAAATTTAGTCATACATGCCCTCCGATTACGATCGTGCCAAGTCTTTTTCGGCCGTCCTCGTCCTGTTCTCCCGCTCACATTTGCCACACATATTTTCTTAGTCATTCTCTCGCTATCCATTCGCTCCGCATGTCCACGCCACCTTAAAGAACTCTTCTTAATCTTTTCAATTATACCTTGTTCCGTCTTATATTAAAACAATGTTGTAAATTGGTAGATATATTAAAAATCAAATGGAGATACAAATAGGTTGGCCTGTATTTTTTAATAATGAAAACGGTTCCTGTCCTGCGGTTAGTGTGGTGGTTCGACCCTATTCTCAAGCTATGTTCAAACGCAAGCCGCATAATAGCTGAAAATAATATTAAATTGAAATATTTATTATCATAAGAATATTAACGTCTTTATTTCGTCGAAAAAATATAGTCTTTAAATGTCATCATAGCGGTGAAAATGATTTATTTCGACTCCATTAGTTATTAAACTTACCAGAAGTACCCATAAATGTACGGTTTTTTCAGAATTGCTGTTAAAATTTGTCCTTAATAACGAGAAGTCTGTTCTCTTCTAATTTTTGCAAGATGTATTTCCTTGCACAAATTATAGAGAATACCATTTTTTGATAATTATTTGTATATTTCAATAGTGTTACTGACTGAATCTTTATTTCTTAAATGATAATAATAAATTTGAATAATTTATATAGCGCCATTTTCGTAAAATATTACCTCAAGGGCGCTTTCTTCTGCTTGTTTGTGTACTTTTTTCTCCCGTTTCGTCATGTTTCAGACTGCACCAAGTCTAACGATAAGCGCTTCAATGCTTTAGTCTAACGATAAGCCTTCATATAAAACATGGCGTAACTCTAAAGTAACTGATTTATGATGCGCGGTCGTTTTAAATATTTGTCTAAACAGGTTGTTTTTATCCATGAAATATTTTATTGCTCCGATATTACGAATATACTAATCTAACGATAAGAAATAGTGAATTATTTATATTTCAGTTTATCCATACGTTATTACTTATTGGTGTTACTACGTTCCTGTTGAAAGTAGACCAGTTTTGGTTAACACGTGACTTACAGTTCTGGTTCATTAGCGTCTCTCAATATGCCTTCAAAATGTACAAGTCTAGTTGCCATACATTTGTTTGTGCCTGTCGGCTTTCAAATTTGTAGCATAATTTATCACTTAAAATACTTCCAGCTTACTTTTGCGCAACGACTCTCGTATCGGCTACCTAGATATAAGTTTTGTGTTTAGTTAATGTGCACTGACCTACATGTGGTGCTGGACACTGTCATACATCACACAGCCCGTGGCTGTACACCACACGTTTCTCACTCTGGTCATTCCGGTGTCGGGTCGATCGGATTATGGTCAAATGTTATTCGTGTTATCGGCAGGCTTAGGCAAGATTACTCTCTTCTAATTCTCTTTTGGGAGATTCTATTCACATGTATTTAATTAAACTTAGATTGTTAACTATTTTGATGGTAATGTTCTGACCCCTATCCGTACCCAATGGTGCACAGGGCATCGCAACTGATCTTGATCGCTAATTATATAAAAGCAAGGTGATCAGTCAAGCGCTTCAGATTCATGGGTCTAGGTGTGGAATATATTTGATAAGATAATGATGAAGAAGTGGTAAATACGCTCACGGTGAATAACATTATATTTTTCTTTATTTAGGACTATGTCCTGTTATTCTCCGGTCCGCTCCTAAGAGGTAGACGACCAGCTGTCTTTCCATCGTCAAGGTGGTCTTTCTGGGGGGGGCCTGTTACCTCTTATACTGCTGTCTGCTACTATTCTCACCACTCGATCCGAACTTGCTTTTCCCACATGATTTCTCCAGAAACGTCTCCTTTCTCTTCCCTTAAGAACATTATCGTCATATGGAAAAAGAAGAGAAAGGGTTGGTCCTATTGATCAAGATGAGGAAAATGAGAATAGCATCAATGGTTACGGCAGTAAGGTTGCATCTTATACTAGTACAAGCTCATGTAACCATATTTGTAGCCACCCCTTAAAATTCAAGGGTTGTGTGCATTTATCTTCCTTGAACATGCTCAACATTAATTTCATGGGTAATATAACGTTTTTGATGTCTTTATTCATACTTTAAGCATTGTAAGAATTATGGTATGTTGAAATAAATAAGTGCCGGTAGGGAACATAAATTTTACATATGAACTTGTGGATATTTAAAATGTATGTTATCGACGAAACTTTCGTTATTAACGGACAGCTGTCGAGCGAATGCGCAAATATTATGTGACCACCGAGGCAGACGTCCGACGGGGAAGTATCCAGTACTTATAATATCCTGTCTTGCTATCATATCCTGTACCGGGAACGCAGCGCAGACACGTGAGCCGTGTGAGCACAGACGGAGAGGGATTACCGCTTGTTTGTCCCGTTTGGGCGCTTGTGCACTACACGGAATTTTACTGTCCGGCAGTCCGGTTTATTAAAATAAAAGCGACTACGACAGTTTAGCGTGATCAAGTTCACGTGCACCGTGATCGCCCACCGATCGAGCACACCGATCCGGAGAAAGAAGGACAAGTGCACAAGCCAATCATCTGTTTTTTCATGCTAACCGGACTGCTGGACAGTAAAATTCCGTGTAAGTGCTCAAGCGCTCTGACGGAGAGGGATTACCGCTTGTTTGTCCCGTTTGTCCGTATTCCCTATCGCCGTGTCCGGCTTCCGACTAGCCGGAAAAGTTTCCCTGCCTCTGTGCGTCCAACTTCGCGTTTAATTGACTGCAGTGACTCCGCCAGACTAGTCGATATCTATTGTGACCGTCTATTGTGTCATCATTTTTTATTAAATCAAACATACTGTCGTCTCCTGACATTTTATGTGCAGCAATAGGCAAGAACTGGTTTATTTTATTTTATTTGTATATTGTTTCCAAAATAGTCCGTGCTGTTTGATTTTAATCCGCCTCCGTGGTGTGATGGTTAGCGTGTTTAGCTACCGCGCTGGAGGTCCCGGGTTCGATTCCCAGGGGGGAGTAGGAAAATAAATAATAGTGATTTCACACTCTAATATTTATTTAATATTACCCTGGACTGGTCCCCAATGCGCAGCAATGATCACCTTGGCTTTATGTAAGTAACGATCAAGATAACACTGCGTCAATGCTACGCAGTGCCCTATGCCCTGTTGGGTGCGGATAAATGGTTAGAAGAAGAAGAGTTTAATTTAAGAAAAGGAATAAAATTAAATTGGTAAACATGAATAATAACTATTGTTGAACTTTAAAAAAAGGTAAAACTAGAAAAGAAATAATATTTTATCTGCTAAATCAGTAAAAGAAGGTGAACATGATAATCGGTTGTAGGTATAAAATTAATCATAAATTACAGAAATACAAGTAGGGCTACTAAACTAAAGTTAAATTTAAAAAATGCACTAGGTATAAAAATCTTATGTCGCAGTAAAAAATACAAATAAAAGTATAATACTCGGTTTTTTATTGGTTATGTTACCGTCACATAATATGAAAAAAATAAACTCTATAAGTATATACATTTGCAAGTTCTTGAGAGCCACTTGACTAATCTGTTTTTTTATTTATAACAATCGGTTTGACTGCATAATAACATCCCACCGTATGGTTTATTTAACGCTCTTGTAATATTCTCTCCTCGTGCTTTATTTTATTCATTTCCATACAAATATTGTTATGAACCACTTGACTCGTAGAGAACATCTGTCATGCGAAAATGCAATCAACCGAATAAGTATTCCATTGTACCTATATTATGTATACGTTTTCTGCCCAGTTGTTTGGTAAAATATTGGGCTTTAAATACACGCTATTATAATTACAATTTATTAAGTGATTATTATATTTTTCTTAAATGTGCTCTTTAATGCGAAAATAAAAATATCATCGATTGGGGTGAGGTTTACAATAAAAAGCGGTTCCTTTATCCTTTGGGGATTTTGATAGATTGATTTTGTTCAATTTCTTAAGGAATTGATTTCCTAGTACCTACGTACTCCAATCCGAGCGATTCTTTAGGTTAGGGGAACGAATCAATCGGTCCGCTATTGTCGTTCTTTTGTGTATGTTTTTTTATAGCGTGGGAACTAATCTGGCGAAGCATTTTATTACATTATACATATTCTGTTTCATTGTGTTGTTTTCACCAATAATACTGCCCATTTAATTATTTCGATAACATTATTATTTTTGTAAAGTAGGTATTATACGTGAATATTAAATACGTTTTTATGTTTCCGTGTTATTACAATTAATTACCATGCTCAGGGTCAATTTCGTTCAAGTTTAGTCAGTTAAAAAATGATTATTAAAAAACAGTATTTTATCCAGTAACTGCCTATACCACCTGCCTACCAGTGCATTTTAATAATGGCGTTATATTCTTATTTAATCTTCAAACCCCCACATCCGCTCCCGATGGTGCATAGGGCACTGCGTCATATAAACGCAGTGTTATCTTGATCGTTAACACACGAAGGAAAGGTGATCACCCTTCTGCTTCAGGCACCAGTCCAGGGTAATATTGAATAAATATTAGAATGAAAAATCAATTATATTTATTTAACCCGCCACTTGGAATCGAACCCGGATCTTCCAGTATTATTAAATAATGGCGCATTTTTGAATTAGAATTTAACGCCATATAATATCGACATTCCGAGTTAGCAAACGTGCTAGCCTTTTAATGATACGTCCGATTTGGCCATATCTACCCATTTACGTTTATTTTACAGCAAGTGATTTACCCCGATGGAGATTGCGTAATTTGCCGCCTTTGCGCACTCGACTTACCTGTGTGATTAATTATTAAAGTGGGGAAGGAGATTAGCCTTCACAGGATAAGGGAAGGTTGGGGCTAATATGTCTCTCAGGGGCTACTTGCATGTTTTATTTAAACCGCGTTAAGATAATCTCATACTTCCTGTACACTTCCTTGCTTGTAGTAAAGATTGCTCCGTGGACGTTGAATATAGAAATTTTCGCATTTGTGTATTACATATAAAATATGATATACATATGCATTTTTTTATTTACCTTTTTTATGTATTTCAAGCTTTGTATCGTATTTTTTAATAAAATTAGTAAATATTCTGTTAAATTATTTCATCGTAGGTATATAATTAATTAATCTTTACGTTTTTGTAAAATAAAATGCAAGCAGAGTTTAAAAACATACGCCGGCCGTTTTGGGGCATTTTGTAACAATTTTTTTTGTTAAGTAAAAATATTTTTTTTCATTATTTTGTTAACTTTGTTATGTTATTTTTGGTTTTTAAATTTACACTGCTAATTTCGGAAGTGAAATCCCATTATACCTTTTTTCGTATTTCTTAAAAATAGAACTCTGCATTAAGGACAAAAATATCTCTCGAGTTATGTTGTTTCCCATAGTTTGTTGTCATTTACGTTAACTCGAATTATAATTGCCCACTAGGTATTTGATATGTGGTAATTAATTTATTAGTTAATGTAACTTTAATAGTTAGTTTGAACTCTTGTACTATTTATTGATGATGTCACGCAACCTTTCAATGTTTGCCCTCTCTCAGCTATGGTAGCAATTTCACAATCTTGAATACGAACCAAAATATGTTCGGCAAATTTAGCGAGGGTTTAACGAAACAAAGGGCTTACCAGAAATATGAGTTGAACCGTCTTATCGCGGTAGTAAATCCTTTCATTTAAGGTTTAAGTAAGCCGAGCCGTTTCGTGGAAATAAGGCAAAAAGGTAATTGGACCGCTCGCTGTAACGTCGGTTTCACTGTGGTATAATTTCCGTGCTTATAACTAAGCACACACAAAAGGCAGCAAGAAAAGTTGTCCCGCCGTCCAGCCCAATGTAAATTTCATGGTATCCCCCGCAGTCTACGGCAGTTGTCCGTAACCTTTCCGAATCGTGCTAAAGTGTTTGAATAATTTATCGCAATGAAAATTTGTATGGCAAGCGGTGAATCCGTGAATTAAATTGTCCGCTTTCAACCGCTCTCTGGATTTTTTTTTGTTATTCACTTTTAAACATAATTTTAATAAAAAAAAGTTTACTCTATTTACCTCCATAATAAACATAAATTTACAACTGGGTTTTCCAGTTTACATAGCTCGGTACAATTCATTCTTTGCCCTGCGGTTACGTACCCTTTCTCTCGACTTTTATAGGAACTGGTTTGATTATGCTCCCAGGCACGCGTGCCAATTTCTCATTGCCGCGCGCGCTGGAGTAGGGGTGGTTTTATAGCGCCCTATTAAAGCTCGTCGTATTTATATTATAAAGAAGAGATGGCGCGGGGTGGTTTATGGCGTGTCACTACAGACTGAGATGGCAAGTTGGCGAGGTTTTGCGGTAGAATTCTACGTGATTCTCCTCGACACGAAACGTTTTATTAACGAGCGGGCATCGTGTAATTTTCCACCTCGAGAGGTATCGCGATAATTATTATAAATTTGATATTCGCTTTGAAGGTTTAAACGGAGATGGGGACTTGTTAAAATACCAAAACTAAGATCATCGGTGCTATAGACTAAACGTATACGTACCTAATCGGCATTAGATTTGAATCAATACATTTATTAATTTATTATTAATACAATCGTATCATATCTTCCAAGTCAGATAAAATTATTTTAGATGTTTATATTTTATTTTGATTTAGTTTGAAGTGCAAATAAACAATGTTGATGTTTGGGTGTTGTGACCGTTTATTTTTTAATTCTCTGTTAGTAATATATTTTTTTTCTAACGAACTGAAACCTCTTGTCGATCGATCATAAACTTTAAATTAGCGAAATTTCTGAAAAATGAATATTTCAGATTCTTAATTAGCATACTGAAATTACTACAAGACAAATTTTTGTGTCTCCGAAAATTGAATCCGTCTGTGTAATAAATACAATTGATTTCTCTTACCTTACCTTACTTAAAATTAGTATCTCATATTTCTTGTGCAAGGAAATGAGGCCAATAAAGGGAACAAATTATTAATTGAGGAAATGATTCCAATAGTATAAAATTATAAGGTCTACCGGTAGAGCACCGGACGCGACGTCCGAAGGTCCCGGGTTCGAGTCCCAGAGCGGGCTGTTACTTTTTTCTGAGATATAATTCTTTCATATTGTTTTTACTTTATATAATATTTTATATATTCATTATTTTTTTGTTTTACCTGAAATGCTTAACACTTAAAACCATTGTTTTATTTGACGATAAATATGTTACAAATACTTACGTGGAGTTTTTATTTGATTTATTTGATAAGCCAGAGAACTTAAAACACATAAGTAAATCCGGCAGTTTTTACTAGCATACTACGAGATGATTTAGGTTTTGTTGTCGACGGATTTAAAAAAATAATTACTCTACTCTTTGATACTAAAAGGTTGCAAATTTAATTCACCTAACAAGCACGCAAAGGTTATTTACCTCTTATTAGAAGTCAATGAAGTTCCACAGTTGTATTATTTTCTGTATAATAAGATGACGTATAAGATTATACTTTATATTATATAATTTTCTCGTGTGTACAACGAGCATAATTTATTTAGAGATCCTTCGCTTTGTTATTAAGTGTATATTATTATTATCGACCTTCTTTTCACACGCGCGTACAGCTCTTCTTGGATGTTGTAACATTAACAAGTATGACAAATAATTGCGCGATTCCCACTGTGAAATGTGATAATGTATGTAATTTGAATGCCTTCTCAGATTATATTGTGCATTCTCTAAATAACCATTCTAGTATAATATATTTCACCTAAGAATTGCGATTACATAGCAATCGTACGTGCTTTTACTTATGTTAAAGCCCAAATTGGTTTTTGAATGCAAAAACCTTTTTTAATAAAAGTCCAAAAGTAAAATTTTATTTATCCACACTACGTAGTAAGGGTATTTGTAATCTAGTCCGGAAAAAAGTCATACAAGTTGCATTTTTTTAATTCAATGATATATCGTTGACGGCAACAGGAAAAGTAGGAATTATTAACAATTGTTAGAAGAATCAATCCTAAATTTGTATTAAATTATTGTTTATTATTCTTCATTTGTCACTTGGAACTCTGCTTTTAAAAAGTTTCCTTGTTTGAATCTGTTTAATTGTATACTTAGATAATTTGGTTAAAAAAAAACAGTTGATTTTGTGCCGCAAGGACATGATATAGGGGAAAGAATCTGTTAAAAGCAAATGAACCATCTGAATAATGTGTCGGCATTCTATTTGTTTCGTTTCGTAATTACTTATGATTTAATCAACCAATTAGTTTCGGAAGAGGAGTTCTCCCATCAACAGATAATTCATAACTTTAAACTCGAATATAGTAATACGTTTAAGCTAAAACCATAATTAATAATCGCAATTTAATGTAGGAAAATGAGTTATCAACTGCTTCAATTTAGATAATTCATACTTTTTAATAGCAAGAAAATATTCTTATTGAAATATTTGTAATTTAGTTTTGCGCTATGAAATCTTACAAATACTTATTCGTGATCTTGTCTACTTTAATTTCCAATAGTGGTTTCCTTTTTCTCTTGCCAACGGGTTGAGTTGCTTACTTAAGAATTATACTCATCCTATTATTTGATTTATCGCTTTCCTACAAGTTTTCGTTGTGACTTTTAATGGCTTTATTGTTTCTTCGCTCAATTCGGTGTCCGTTATTAATATTCTGTTCTTCATTCTCAACTTTGTGAAATAATAATTGAAATGTTTGTTCACTCGATAACGTTTCAATCTACACGATTTAAGAATGTAAAAAAAAAAAATTATGAAACTCATTCTGTAAATGTTGTAGCCATTACTGTCGTTTGTAAAAAATAATCATATCATTAAATGACTTTTAATGCACTCTGATCTGCCTTAAGGCTTCGTAGTTTAATCGTTTCACTACAATATATTATATAAATCGAGATCATAAGAAAATATGTCCGTCGAAAACCTGATATCCATTTCTTTATAATACGTAGATATATTTAATAAACGATATCAATTTAACACCTTGACCTCAATAATAATGCAGCGGGTAAATACGTTTCCACACTGCCTTGTATCGTAGTTGTTGACCAAAGTAAACCCCCGCCGGCTCCGGCGCTTACATAAAACCCAACACAAACATCAACACTATCGGTCCATCCCGTCGTGCTTTTCTTTTTTCTCTCCCTTAATGAGATTTATGTCGGTGTAACATACTAATTAAGCTGTAGAGCTTACTTATTTCGCGTAAATATAGGTACTTATTTATAATTAATGAATTTATCTAATACAACGATATCTCTCGTTTCGTCTTTAGATGCGATAAAATAAACCCTTATCCGCACCCCAATGCTGCATAGGGCACTGCATCATATAAACGCAGTGTTATCTTAATCGTTTACACATGAAGGAAAGGCGATCAGCCCTCCGCTTCAGATACCAGTCCAACTGATTAAATATAAAAAGTGAAAAAATCACTTTTATTTCTTTGACTTCCTCCTGGGAATCGAACCCGGGACCTCCAGGACCGGTAGCCGTGCTGACCATTACATTACGAAGGCGGACGATTTCACAATGATTCTACCACCATCAATATCCTAATAATCCAATAACCAACCAACCATGATACACGATTTACCCAGAACGAAGGTTTGATAGTCCCAAGAATTAACAATAAATTTGGGAGTCTAACACTTTAATATATCGTTCCAAACATTTTTTATTTGTTGCCGACGGAGATAAGAGGTCAAAATAAATTATGGAATAAAGGCAAAATAAAGGAATGGGTAAATGATCAAGAGTTAATTTTATAAAAATTGCAAAATAGTTTTTTTTTTTATTTTATCTTTATTTTTTTGTGTGTATTATGTTAATAAAGTTTAAAATAATAAAATAAAATAAAAACGTATGTAAAAAGAACTCCACCGACAAGATACACAAGGTGGCTTGGTGAGTATCTGCAATTTTTTTAAATGAAAAAAAAAGCCTTATTACGACAGATATAAAATGTTTAAACTCATACTCCTCACTCGATAACGTGAGGCTAAGCCGAGACTCCTTAAATCCACGGCGACGTGTTGTGGAGTGTTGATTTACACGCTCCGCAAGTAGCTACTCTTGATCTACCCGCTACGTGCCGGCGATACGGGAAGCCCAGCGGGAGGGAAGCGGAGATATACGCAGCCCGGCATGCAAATGCACCACTGTTCCTGTGTGGAGTCTAGTCTAGTCGAGTTACGGCGGTTTAGGTGCACGTAATGGCTGCCATAATAGTACTCCATAGTGCAATCTCTGGCAGCACAGAACCCTGGTATGACGAGTCGAGGCCGGGGATCACAATGAGAAAGTACATCAGCGAGAACGTGTTTGATAGTGGTTTTTGCAATTCGCTAATATCTCAGTTAATTATTATAAATCCAGCCGTAAATCTTGTATTCTACCATGCTTATCATCTTCTCCTTTAGTAAGTCGGTCTGGTACTCTTTTTTTTAAGTAAGCGTTATCAAAAAACTTTACTTCAAAATCTAATAGGTATCTCTACATATTTAACGACTCGTAAGATGTAAAATCCATTGTAATAACACCCAGCAATATTATAAGCTAACGTTAAAATTGCTTTTCACTTTATACGTAGGTACATATTTTTAATGTTCAGAATTCATAATTTACATCCTACATAATTAATGTCTACTCATATTAACAAGATACTTACATCCGTTACGCATGTTTTACTTACTATCCCTATATCTACATGCTTTTTTTAACCTTATTTTATAACCACAGGTTTTTCTATCCCCACAAAAAGGTTCATAGGGTAGTATGTCAAATCGGCGCCTACCACGATTATTAATTATGTGAGGTGTAAGGTGATCAATCCTGCTTTCCAGATTCTTGGATCTATTAGCGAAATATTTTTAATAGGATGAAGCTGACGTAAGCGAAGGAGCTCATGTTAAAGGACACGAATACTATATGCCAGAGAAAATAAACAAGAAATATGGCAGCAATGGCTGGGCCACCCGGGATTCAATACCCGTAATCGTACAAGTTTGTGTAATCCAATATGTACCAGTCTCCTGAGGTTTACAGATTTAGAGCTTTTTTATATGCGTTTGAAAAATATATACTTAACCCGTGAATACTTTACTTTCCCATTTGCCGTAACATGCTACCATAGTAATGTAATATTCACGCTTCTTGGAGCTGAGATAATAATAATTCTATAAGTTTCGAAATTTTCACCGCGGCTAGAGTGACGTCATTTTCTGGCAAACGCCTCGGGGGACGCGGAGGAGCCGTGACTGCAATTTAAAATGTAATTTACTTTTAGTTATTGTGTCAGGAGCCGGAGCGGGTGAGCGAACCACTGAAAGTAGCAGCACGGCTCCATCCTGCTTAATACGCGTCTATGAACTGCACGTCGTCTATTTTTATACATATTCCATCACTGTGATGCAAATTTGTGATGGCTTGGCCACGTGAATCGAATGAGTCAAAACAGAACTGTATTTTTTTTCTGTTACTTACTAGTTATGGGTTTAGACATGTGGAACGTATGAGTAAGAAAGATATAGTAAGAGTGGTAAAAAAATTATAAGGCGAATATAGTTGGAAAAATATGTAGAGGACGACCGAGAAAAACTTGGCACAATCAGGTATGTCAAATACTTGAAAGCGGCCGGGTCAGGAGTCGAAATAATTGGCGGGTATGTATAAATAAGGAGATGCATGAATGTGGAAGAGAAGAATGTTTGCAAATACTGGGTGGTGTGGCGTTCTATTCTGTCTGCCTACCTCTGCGGCGTGATGGTTCGTTAGTTAGTTAGCTAGTTATTATTATTATTTTACTTCCAGAATCTTTTTAAAATAATGATTTGAGAAGGTACATTAGGAAAAGAAAAAAAAATTGTAAAAAGTCAGTAGGTAACGAAAACAAACTAAATAATTTTTGGTTTATAGCCATCATTTTCCTCGTTTTATATAGTGTACTTTTAATCAAATTCAACATAATTTCAACTCTTTTTAAAAATTTGTATGGATTAGTATTTTTCAGTGTTTTTTTGCAGTTTTATTTATGATAGAAAATCTATTAAAAAAATTTTCCTAGAATATACAAAATACTCCTTATCGAAAGCCAATACAAAAATATTCGAAAAGTTAAATTAAATGGGAAATACGATAAAGTCCATAGTATAAACATTGAAGGAATAACAACGTAAATTTAAATAAAAAAAAAGGATCATGGAAAAAACTCATTACTACAAAAAACAAAAACATTTTTTTGTTAATAGGTTCGTTTATTTCGAAATCGGTCAACTTGCCACATATCATTTTTTTCAACATTAGTTATAGACTCTTACCAACGGCAAATGAAGTATGTACCTACATATGTAATTACTAGTCATGCAATTTGAAACAGCCTGCAGCAAATTGCATCGATGAGTTATGTTATAATACACAGAGTACCTAGGGCAAATCAGTTGACAAAGTTTGTATTGTTTGCCTTTCCCGAATTAGTATGCGAAAGCGCTAACTCGGGATTATGTACGAATGATTACAACAATTCCAACCCGCTCCCGTGAGTATTAATTTGATACATGTGATTGTATAATTTGATACCAGTACTGGCTGTAGAATAGTGCCCGTACAACGTTAGCTGGTCCGTTGGTCGTGTTCCCCGGCAGTTAGTTTCTATTTCTACGCCGATGTCGGTCCGCCCGCTTCGACCGATCGCTGGTCGCTAGTCGGCTACTTGTCTTGCCGCCCGAACTAGTCCCCGGTCCCCGCACAAATGTTGGAAACACGACGTTATGTTATAATAATTATTCCGTGGACCGCTCGTGTACAATGGAAAGTTGATCGCTTTATTGCGCGCCTCGTGTGTGGCATTCTTCAAATAGCTTCAATAAACTATTGTGTTCCCTGTAACTTGTAACGTGTACCTGAGAACGTTCATCCATGTTTCTAGCCGAATTTTACTTGCATCGTAATCTTAGATTTTTTTAAAAATGTCTTGCAATGTTGACAATCAATCACATCCACGTTTATTTTTTTTATTTTTTTATTTTTACTAATAAGATATAAGAGTCGTCGCTTCAATCGAAAGCTTAGATGCAGATTATGGATAGCTTTATTTAACTCCAGTTCAAGGTTCGTTACTTCATCAATACTAATATTATTAAATAAGTGTTACATTTTGAACTTTGTTCTTCCTCCCTTAATCAATTTGCCTTGTAACGATGTTTGTGAATTTCATCGGGCACGGTAACTTTTAAAGTATTAATGAACGTTTTCCATCTTCCATTATGAACCGAAGGAAGGCGCCGCCGAGCCCCCCCCCTCCTCCCGCCCTCCGCCCACCCTTCCAGACGTCGGACTTAATTGGTTAAGTAACTCGGCTATCTGTATTCACGGCGGGACTCTGCCTCACTCCGCACTCGCACTCGACCTCACTCTGCCACTCTTTACTCGGCCACTGAGGGTAGAGCCCGCGGGGAGGACGCGCGCAGGCGCCGTGACGCCTGGTTAAAGACTATAATATTCATTGCTTATTACGACTGGAACAATGATCGAGTAACGTTCGGCCGGCTCGTTAATTCACGGCAAGAGACTGATAGATGAAGCGGATAAACGTTCTGTTTGATTAACTTATATCCCCGATAAGGCGAACGGATCACCCGAGACATTGTCGCCGCGCTCTGCTGTGCGGAATGAAAATGCAAATCGGGAGAATCAATGCGGGTGTAGGGTCTTGGAGGTAGTTTCGTTTTGTGATTCAATTTAGTTCAACTTCACGCTTAGATCCTCTTATATACTCGTACAACCCATTGGACAAGTCTTGAGAGTCGGGTTTTTTTTCTTCTAAAATTTAGTTTCCTATATTTACCAATTTGGTAACGAATCAGTTTTTTACAGTTACTTATATATTGGTTGTTTTTTCGTTATTATAATGTTTTCCATTGACATATGCATAATTACCGAGGTTGTCCTAATTCCCTTATGCATATTCGGTAATCCGATCTAAATTGGATGTCGATGAAGCACATTACCTTTTCCTCCTCCCCCGACCCTCTCCCCGTGACCTCGTGCCACGCTTACAAACTAGACATACGCGGAAAGGGGAACTCGATGCAGATTGTTTGAACAGAAATTAATGTACTTTCCCCGAACTTCTCAGTTTCTCGTATAAATTGTGTGCCAATGAAAACAGTGTGTTAGCTTGTGAGCATTAAATTTATTTTGAATGAGAAACTCATTAAACACAAATAAATGGCAGAAGTTATGGTACACGTAATTGTATTGTATTATAACAAATCGGGAACCTATTTAGGAACATAACTTATTCAGAAGCTTTTCTTGGCTTTCAATGTTTAGTGAAAATTGACAGTATGGAGATTTCTTAAATCGCTAAACACTTGGCTGCCTTCTGAAAAAAAGAAACACAGTTTTGCTCTTATGGTGTATAAGGGAGAGAATTTATCCCTTCCGACACATTTATACTCGACAAGGAAAACGTAACACTATGATGATTTTTAAATGAACGCCTCTAGCTTTTCTACATATTCGATAAAAACTTATTCAACCTGAGATATATATTCCTGGTGGTATGACCAGAATAGATTTTTTAATAGGTGTTTCAATCATTTCTCTTTGTTTTATGTATTAATTTTAAATCAAATACAGATTTTTTGAGTCTACTAAGTTGTATTTTATTAACAAAAACACATAAAAAATTATATTGTGACAATTGTTTCGCCTTGTTAGGGCATTATCAAACAAATGTCCTTTGTACTTTTCTTTTTTATAATTTCTCTTTTTGTAATTTCTCTTTGTACTTTCATTCATTACATTCCTCATAATCGAATATCATTAAAAACGGAATCTTGTTTGTAAATAGCTCCCAAAAAATTCACATGTGACCAATGCTTTATTATCTATTTTCTTTTATTTAAGTTTTGCTTAGTAAATACCACTATTTCTAGTGAAATAGTGGTATTTACTAGGTAAAATTTTAATTAAAAATGGATGGATTTTACCACAAAGTTACTGCCGAATCAATTAATGAATTTATTTTTTTAAATCTACGCATGCAAATTTATTATTTAAACATTTTCCGTAGTGCCGTGGTATGCTATTTTAATTTCATTATTGAACAAAGGTACATTGAAAGCTTTTCCACAAATTTATATTTTTTGAAAGATTTTTCACCGTGTATCAAAAAAATACATCTTTGACATACTATACAGCCTTTTCTTTGAGTATTTTATATTTGCGAATAGATGCTATAATTTTAATTTTTCCATGGATTGGGTGAAGAAGATATTGACGTCACATTCCCCATAACGATTGATTTAAAAAAAATTATAAATCCAACCTTTTGTTGTTTTTTTTAGCTATGAAAAGCATGATATCTAAGAAAGTCATGTGGTCAATTTCCGCGTTCCTTAAAACTATCGAACAGGCATACCCCTATACTGTGCGATGTACAAGAGGAACACAAAGTTTTTATATTTTCTTTTCACGTCTAAAGCCGCCAAATTATCGCAATTTTCTTTTCTGCGACTCATTTTTTTTTTCATTCCGCATGAGTTCTTTATTATGTGCGCGTGTAAATATCAGCCGCCAGAAGGCGAATCTTTTAATTGCGCTAATATTGCATGGTTGCAGAGTTATCGTATCACGGGCACCGTGGAAAACAATATTTAACTTTTAAGTTGTTTGTACTACGACTTTTGACATATTTAATTGCCCATAAATATGGCGAGATTAACATTTTTATGCAAATAAAATGTCCCTACTAAAAATGTACATAAAACAATTCTCTTGTTTAATATACCTACTTCATTTGTGATTAAAAAGGTACTTTATTTTAAAATATAATCATACATTTTAGGGGTATATTTATATGTTTTCCCATATCTAAAAGTGAGATCAAAAAGTATGTTATTTATGGATATTTATTTTTGCTAAAACCTTCATGTAAAAGTAATGTTTTGAGGGTAATCATTAAATAAATATATATTCGTTAGTAATAGTATTATTATGCACTTGCTGTACCCGGCCTTGCTTCGCTATGGCTCAGTCTGGTAAAGTAGAAAGGTAAGAAAATAGAAAGCACACGTTGTATAATTTTGCAATGTTTATGAAGCAATGAAAATGTTAAAATTCTATGAATCAGAGCAATCAAAAACATTGAAAATGCGTGACAGAAGCTCAACCGTGAGTAATGTTGAGCATTGCGTGTGCCGTTGTTACGTTAAACAGATGGCACTGCCATTACGGTCAAAACACTGTTTTGAATAAAATAACTTTTTTTTACTTCGCACCTGTTACATTTTTATAAATTATAGATTATAATAATTTCAAAGCTATAGTTGAAGAGTTTAAGGAGATTTAAGATTTTAAACAAACGAACATTTAAATTTTTATTTATATAGATAAAAAGAATAATTCTTTTCCACCTAACTTGGGGTATTCTATAGGCACTACATTAGCGTACATAAATTGGTGTGCAAGATAAGATTACTGCGATACGCATTTCTCGACAGATACTATGGTGTGGGTTTAATAATTCGATATGGGACGTGCTCGTATGTCTCGTGTATAAGAAGCATAATAATTGCACTCGAGAAATATCCCCTCGACACCCGCGTGCAGTCGCATATCCTCTGCATTCTCGGCTTTATTATATCGGATTTCTCTTTCCCTCCGAGCATTCGTCCCGCGGGGAAATCGATACCACGAAAGCGAGACGACCTATCAAGGTATTCATCCTTCAACTTACAACAAAAACATCTTTCTTTTTTATACTTATGTTGTTATTAATATGTTGCATTCTTTGTATAGAATTCAACATGTCACGTATTCACTTTTCAAATATCTCTACTTTTTCGTGAAAGTATACGTTTTTAAAATTTATGTACTATTTACGATGAAATAGATATGCCCCATGATTGGAGAATATATATCGCTCACTCCTTTCAACAACGGCATATATCAAAAATCGTAAATTTTCAGTTGTGTATGTATTCGGAATGCCCAGAAAATGTACTATATCCCAGCAAAAGCGGCATATTTTTAACTTAATATTTACCCCCTACAGGGCAGAAATTGTTGTTTTTGCATTTTGAAGAAAAGGTATCGTTTAATTGTTTTTTTTTTTAATAAACCAAGTTCTTTCCAAATGGAGGAAAAAACTGTCAGATCTATTGTATATCGGTGCGCGTTCAATACCAAGTTAGACCTTAAGTCTATTTAAAAAAAATACATATGCATTATGCATTCTGTAGACATTGTATTGTTAAACTACTGAACAACTCACACGCTCGTATTAACACGGTTTAAAGCATTTGAAATATGCCTCGCAATGCTGTGTTTTATTACCAATGCCGTTCAGTGTTTCATTCATGTAAAATTTATTCAGTGAGGAGTATCGTGAATAAAAATATTTATTTATGGTAAATGCGGCGTGTTTGAGTGATTATCTCATTTCAATTTCACCACGTTTATATAGCTGTGATATCGTCATAGGTTTTATGATTTTTATGATCAATTTTGAACTCGATTATTATTAAAATAGAACCCAGTTAGGGATCCAAATAGAATGAACTGAAAAATACTTTATATATGTGTTTTTCAGTCTAGTTAACCCCTATAAATGTCCCAAAATGAGTAATGGAAATAACACATCGGGAATATTATATATATGTGACTTATGTAAATATGCGGTATGTTTATATAAATAAATAAATCAATTTAATGCTACCTAAAATACTGCAACACTTTTTGTTCAGTCGGTCTCATTTGTTTTTATCAACGACCAATTATTGTACAATTGGATTTAAGGTTAGTTTAGAAATCCGGAACTTATGTAGTCAGTGACTTTGACATGAGGTTTCGAGAGTTTATCTTGCCGAATTCCCGATTCCCGGTCCCGGATCCACCCCACTGAGCGCCATGTCCCAGAATTTAATTAATCCGAACACATTGGATTAAATACGCAATCGGCTCGGAGCGCCCTTTAGTAAATTGTAAACAAGTTCGTTCGGCGTATGGGAACAAAGAGCGTTACGTGTTTGCCGACACCCCGGCAGGATTAGCGACGTTTAAAAATGGGCTTTGCCGGTGGCAGGCGAACAATTTAATTTGAATTTACACGACACGTATATCACCGGAGAACTACCGGTATACCCACCGTATACAACGTGTGCTTTGCTTTCGTGCGCGTCAAGCGAATGGAGTCGGCGATCCGTCGATTGGCAGCGCGGAAATAAAGTTGTTAGATTTTTATTTTATATATACAATAGAGGCGTTATCTTCTTTATAGTATGGTATTATATCAAAATATTGATTTTAACCCTGAAATTTTTTTTCATGCTGGTTTCAGAATATCTTTTTCATTCTTCCATCCTTTGGACTGGTTATAACATAATGAAAGTTATTTATTGTTTACTTATTATTCATAAATTAATATAAAGAAAATAATTGATGAGTTCCTGAGAAAAAAAAACAAATAAAAAATAAATTATAACTTTTTTGTATTTTATTGTGATGCTATTATTACAAAGCTTTCTGTATGTGGTTAAACTGTCGATACAAAAACTTTCATCTATTGTATAAATTATGACAATAATTGTTATCGACGGGTATGTACGAGGAATGAATGAATGTGGAAGACGCGAAGAATATTTGCAAAGACAGTGGTATGGCGATCTATTCTCTCTGCCTACCCCTGCGGGGAAGCGGTGTGATGCTTAGTGATTTGGTTATAATTGTACTAATATTGTACTTAAATTGTACTAATATTGGACTTCCAGGGTATTCATTACACTCAAAGAATGGGATTTCGAGATCAATATACTCGTATTTGACGTATCAATCAATATACTTTTTTGTCATCACCATGCGAATTTTAAGATCATTATAAATGGATATTTTTTTTCGCCATCTCAATAACATTTATAACAGTCTTAGATTTGAGTATATATTTCCAATTAGCTTAGTGTAGCCCTATTCCGCACTTAAGATAATGGAATAAACGGAGAATGTGAATAAATTCATTCGCTCGGTTCGAGCCAACCGGTTCTTACTTAGAGTAGCTCCTCCATGAGACGTTTCCTTTCTTTAGGATTTTCCACACAATGGGCAAACCTTGGCTTGTTATCTTGCATATTTTTCATTTGATTATTTTCCATAAATGTCAGATAGCGTCCTGTAATGCTAGAAATGTTGTATATTTTATCTTTAAATCACTTGAATTTAAACACGAACATTCAGCAGTATGTAGGTGAAGAATGTACTTACTCACAAATTGTTTTACTATAATAAAATAATAAAACCCTTATCCGCACCCCAATGGTGCATAGGGCACTGTGTCATATTAACGCAGTGTTATCTTGATCGTTTACACATGAAGGAAAGGTGATCAGTCCTTCGCTACAGGTAACTATAAAAAAAAAAAAAATTTAACCGCTTAGAAATGGATGGTTAAGGCCGAGATCTCGAACGCTCAAATTAGAACGCGGTCGGCCACGCTGAGGGCTAGATGTCTCTCAGCGCTCTTTTTTTAGAAAATATATTCAAAAATAGTTTTATTATTTTGTAAACTCCTTAGCTTTCAATGACTCTTTTCTATTAAAAAGCGTACTTTTATTTCGAGGGAAAACTTTTTTTTCAACACAAAAACGGTGTTTTAAGAAAAATATTCAATTACGTCAAATGTCACCTTGATTTAGAGAAAATTAAGTTGCGATTTATCGTATGTTGGGCCTCAACAGTAGCGATGATACCTCCATTTGCAGAAGGCACCATCGTCTAAAGACATAACAGATCAACCGGTCTCAATCAATAAAATAAAGAACATTAAAAGTCAGTTTTTTTTTATTCGATGCGCAGGACCTATTTGCAAAAATGGCGCAAATGGTCCAAAATTGTGTTAGCAATCTTATTACGTTATTATTTTAGTCCTTTGCCTATTTGTTATTGATTTAGTATCAGTGATCGGCAACCGCCCTGATCGGTAGTCGTACACCTAAAGCAGGGGCTTCCATCACTTCACGCCCATCGCACCTGGGCGATGCGCGCCTTTGATGTATTTATCATGCCTGCGACTGTGGTCGGCTTCCACCCTTACCCGACTACCCGACTACCCGCTGCCCAGCCCTTCTTTGTACCGTAGGACGTTATTTATTATTGGCCCCTGAACGCACTGTAGCCACTGCATGATGGTCATCCTGTGCTTTTGTATTTTATTTGCGGTTTTATTTTGTTTTTGAAATCATTTATCTCCATCTCGGTTGGCATATTTTTATGTCCGTAAATAATGTATATTTCGTTTGTACCTGCATAATGAAACCACATTGCAAATAGCGCTAGTCGAATGCGTTTTATCCTTTTTTGGACACATAAGCTAAAAATGTTTGTTTTTTTCTACGGGTTAACATTTATAAAAGCTCGGCACCTACTGAATACCACTTGTGTCTTGTAAATCAATATTACAAATCACTGAATTCCATCTCGCGCGAGTACGTAAAGAATACATTACATTTTTTCAATCTCCCATAAGACACATGCTGCCTCGTAAAACATTCCGGTGAATTGAATTATTTATCCCTCGATACGTCAGATGAAAAACGTAATACGAATGAGAATGCTCGCGTACGTTTATCGTAAGTTAGAAGAGTTTTATTTTTTATTGTTCCGTCATAAATAGTAATTTATAGATGGCAACACGCCATTCATACATTCCAGCTTCACCGGGATAAGGGAGACGATAGCTAGCTCCTAACGGCAGTCAGGCGACCCGTCTCTTGTCTCGATCTTGATATAAAACGTCTCGCCCGAGCTAGATCACCATTTAAGTTAAATATTGACACCGAGTAAAAGTGTATAATGCTCATGTTTATGTTGATTGCTTTTCTTATCGTAAAGTTTTATTGTCGGTTTATTGTTTTTTTTTCTTCTTCTCTTAATACCTACAAGCACTTAAAACTGTTTCGGTGGTAATCTCATAGACATGCAATACAAAAGAGTTGGCGTGTTACTTTGTTTACTGCATAAATAATTTTTAATTGCGTGTTATAATCTTTCTCCGGTGTTCAACATTCCAAGTGCATTATTGTTCTTCGTGTTTATATCATTTCACCTTCGTAATCATCGTGTGAAATAAAGAATTCATAATCTACCCGTCTTTACAAAAAAAAAGAAGTACCTCAAAGCGCAGTTTTTTACTTGAGGAATGATCGTCAAAGACTCTTTATTTATGAATAGAGACTTGTTTGCAGGTAGGTTTGTAAGGATAGGGAATGTAGATGTAAAAAATGCAACACAAACACCCAGATAATTGTAAATATTTTTTCTTGATTTATTTTGCAATTGGCGGGAATGAATATATGGTAAACACCATATTCATTTATTTTTAATTTTCTTGTTGCCTTAAATTGAAATTTTAATCCAAGTTTATTAAAATTCTATATCAATATATATTTATTTTAATTCCAATGAATACTTTATTCCAGATAATTATCAGCCTAATCGTTTACCATATCTTTGGCAAACCATCAAATCGGAGAGCCAATATTGTAAAATTTCATTCATTCAAAATCTCTGATCAAGTTGATTTTATCTTCGCAAGAAATGTCACCGGGGCTATCTTACTCCAATCTTCGGATAAGGACGGCTACGTCCATCGGCCGATCAATCACCTGCACGTTTCGGGCGCGAAGCCCGTTACGCGGAGTGCGGACCGGCCGCGAGCCCGAGGAGCCGAGAAGGCAATAAACCCGGGGCAGTGTAGACTGCTACACGCTCGGCCCATATCTTGTCGGAGGAGTGAATGCACTCGGCGGTATCTCCCCCCTCCCCGCCCCCTCCCCAGCGGGCCACGAGTTCCCACGGCCAGATCGATATACATACACAATACTTGGACCACGACACGACCCGATATTCGGGCCCATTCTAATATTGGTACGGGGATTTTCATTTTTTTAACTTCCTGTCCACAAAAAGTGGGGGCTGGTGGTCCATAACCTTGTACAACGGCAAATATCAGTGGTTCGGATTAGAAACGGAACCGGTTATACATTAAAATTATCGCCAGTTCTAATTTTTATCGCTTTTCAATAGATTAATCATTTATGTAGCTAAGCTTTTTATTTATCAAATGAATTCAATTAAAAATATAAAGTTTTCTATAAATTAACAGTGGGAGATTTATTTTAAAACAACAATAAAATCTGCTTTCAATTGCTAATTTCAATATTGATATTAAAAAGGAACGTGTTTTGCGATATTATAAATAAAAAAGCTATTACTAATCGTTGATGGACAATTTTAATAAAACCATGTTGCATTGTTTGCAAAACTGAAATAGAAATAAGGTTAAAAAAACGTTGAATTTTAACTATTTTCAATGTCGTAAAAATATGATTAATTTTTTTTTCATTTCATTCAATTTCATTAAAAATTCCACTGTAATTTTTAACTAGCAATATTTAAAATAATAAAAACAAAAATCTGAAATAATCATTTAAGAAATGATTAGCTTTTACGTATTAACGAAGATAACTTTGCTTCGTTTTAATTGTTCATGATCAGTTTTCATGTCGGATCATTAGTTTTTTACGTCGAGGTTCGCCTCGTAACTTGGATAACTCATAACAGATATAACTATGATTTAATAAAGATAATTGAATTGCGGGAATGACAAAACTATAACAAAAAAACTAATCGTAAAATACGAACCTTTCCCTCGACAAAAATTAACTTATAAACTCGCCTTGATAAAATTAGGCATCTTGGGAGAATCAATAAAATGTTTTATCGCATAATTTAGCTCTTGTAGTATATATCAGCATACCGTTACATCATTCCCCATACAACCTTAACAATGGTGCAACTCTCGTGCCATTGATTTATACAATACTTAATGCTGCATTTTGATTACACGTTTTTGATGAACTAGTATTATATGGTAGTTATGCTTTATGATCCAAAATTATCTATCGTATTTTTATAATTACTATTTTATTACACACATACAAGGTTAGCTTATATTTCTACCAAGTAATTCAATGTTATTTTTTGTCATCTCATCAAATATGAAGAAGAATATGGAAGTCAAGGCATTTTCGGGGCTGACGACCGTCATAGGCTGGTTTAAACCAGCGTAGTCAGCCCCGTAAATGCCCAGACTTCCATATTCTTCTTCATCTTTTATGAGATGTCAAAAAATAATATGAAAAATAACTCCTATAATTTGGAGATAAACAGATTTGTGAACAAGTATTTGGACACACTCAAAATAATTTAAATTCAATGTTCATTTAGACCATGAAATTATAAACATAGGCGTCAAATAATTGATTAGGTATTTAGTGTATTTTTCAATAAGAAAATGTTAGACTATTTACTTTGACTCGAAGCGGTGCAAGTCACTGTCGATTGATAGTTTTACGTCTTATTTAATTCAGTTTTTTTCTCCTCTAAAGTCTCTCTGTGTTGACGGTGAAGAATTTCATTAGTCACGTACAAGCGGGGGAAGAATTCATACAAGTTACTCTTTATCAACTTATTTACGACCGGCTCCGATAAGAGGTGCCGTAGCGAGCTCTAAGCTTTTATAGTTTTTCTTTAAAGGGTTCTCGGAAATCTTGTTCGGGTAATATTTAAGGCATGACGAAAATATTAAAACGGGCGAATTTCTCTCACCGTACGATCCAAGTTTCGCCGTTTCGTATTGATCTTGGAAAACTTAATTATAACTGTTTAAAGTATTAACTTATCTACTCTACCCCTTTGATTACATATTTAATGTGCTTGTGAAAGTTTGTAGCGCTCATTATGTGTAACTTGTGTTCGTGTGTTTATTGAGGCGCGGGATGAGCAGTGTCTAATAAATAATATTCATTAGATGTTTCTCATTTCGAGATGTAGTATTACGATGTGACCTCGCTGACTCGTAGACAGAGGCATTTGGATGTTTGAAATTAAATCTCATCTGATTTGTGCTCGTGAAATTGAAAGTGAAATCTAGCCGTAGTCATTAGTGGTCATTAGCGTCGCTCTCCTGACTAACTGTCGTATCTACCTTCCCACAAAAAATGCATAAGACCGTTTTTTTACCGTTGGTTTAATAATCGTATTATTTTTAAACTATGCGCTCTGGAGTGATGTAATTTTTAAATGGTCCATTTTCACGATATATTGTAGCAAAGCAAAATTTATCATTGAATTTCTTTTTATTATTATTTTATCAAACAGATAAATTCGATACCTGTTTAACTGTGAAATATAATGTTATGAAGCTTATTACGTAATTACTGCGAAAATCGCCTTTGAGTCAATATTTTACGGAAATAGCGCTGTATCAATGATTCAAAATTATTCTTATTGAAGCACGTGCACGCTTAGAAAATTATATAAAATGTCAGTTACGATAGTTAGTCAGGAGAGACGATAGCAAGAAAAACTAAAAATATACTCGTACATCTGACATTACACGTCATTCCTCTCTTCGTACTTAAGATATTGAAAAAGCTATATTATGTCCAATTACAAATGATCTATGAAAGCCTATACACCACGGCTCTTACCAATTCATCTGTCTTACGTCTTTGTTTGTTTGTTTATTTATTTATTTTAATAATTGTTAACACATATTATTTGCTTTGTTAGTAAAAATATAAAATGGAGAATTATAGATGTTTCAGGTTAAAGTGCGACAGTGCATGTTTGTGATGGATATTTTAATATAATGTTAAAGATAACGAAATATATAGTTTTTTTGACCAGTGGTGTGAGGTGTATCATCAAACTGGTATGAGGCAAGATAAAATTCTATACACAACAAGGCAGGGGTTGAAAACCGTAATATTAGCTTTTTTTTATTTAAAATATTAAACATTACAACAAATTTCCAGTCTGATGATGTTGGTGACAACAAAACCCGGTCACTGGTCAAATAAAATTTATGTTGTACAGAACTATATACTTTTTTTGTTTTTATTATTCACAAAAATACTTCCATTTCATACTATTTCTGTCAGCCTGAGCGGCTCATTAAAAATAGGTATAAAATTGTGGTAAAGTGGGTTCGAACCCAGAAACTGGTCCGCGACACTAACCACGGGACCACAATCCGACATTTTATTATATAAATTGCAGTTCCACCAAGAAATGTCAGTGCAAAACATAAATTTTATTATAAATACATAATACCATCAGTGCTTTGGGGATTTGAAGTGAATTGATAGTGTACATTATGAATCCTTTATTTATCGAGATGGTGCAAAATTCTTTACATTCAGGAGTAATCGGCTGTCCAAACTCAAAACACAGTAAGGGACATTTTTTTGTAGTACGTTTTTTTTGCATTTTTGGACTAAGTAGATTCTACTTAGTCCAAAAATGCAAAAAAAAACTCACTATTGAAAAAATGTCCCTTACTGTGTTTTAAGTTTGGACAGCCGTAATTCGATGACACAAATTTCTCGTCTCCCGCCTTGCGCCCGGGCCGGCATTCCTATAATTCCGCGAGGGTACGCCGTCCGCCCGCCCCCTCGTCGCGCCCGACAGGTTTTATATTGTAACGCGCAAACAGTGTTATGAACTTTGAGCTCCGCCACGGCCGCGTCTAGCCTGCAGATATTTATGAAACACCCTGTTCTATCGGCGCTGGGAACCCGATAATCTGGCGGGAAACCGATTTTGCACAAAGCCCCGACAAAACAGATTATAAGTAAGTGATCTTGGTTTTGTCCCGAGCAGAAATTTATGTTACTTGATCTTATTTACCGTTTATGAAAACGTTTTATCGGCGAGTAAAATTAGGTGGGTAAAATTTCGTACGAAAATGATTCTAAATTAATGAATATCGTCCTCAACTATGTATATCCCGGTTTCTTCTTCTTAAGGCTTCAGATCTCAACAATTGAAGGAAAGCTTGTCAAAAACATTTGAATACGATAAATCAGGAAAATATTTCTCAAGTCTTTAGGAATCACTTATTGATACGTTTGCTTTTGAAATGTTTTATAAAATATTTTTTCAAAGATATTTTTAAAGTAAAAATAATTAACTAATAATTTAGCCCTTTAACACACAAATATTTTTTATACACAAATATCGTAGTCGTACAGGAGAAAGTGACCAACTAACAAAACGTTCAGGGGGGCATTTAAGTAACTTTTGCTTGGCAAGAAAATAAACATCACTGCAGTTAGTCATTTTTAACAAGTCAATGGATTATAATTTCAAGATTAAAATCGCTTTTGGATTTTTTCAGGGCAATATTAAGCTAGTAAGATATCAAATAGTCAATGATCACGTTTTTGTAAAAAAATGCACTTGGTCACTTTCTCCTGTATGACTACGATATAAGTCTAAGCGCCTCATTATTTTTAAAAAAGGGTATCAAGTAGTTCGAACCGAGAAAATTATGAAAATGACACGAACACGGATCCACTGCCCGACGCAAGTTATCTTCCCACTTTTTGTGAATAATATCTATTATTCTAATGAATTATCATATAATGAATAACAACTTATTTACAACATTTTTAACGATTATGTTTCATTAAAAATATATTGTTATAATAAATAATAAACCGCCAGAAGTTTTAATTTTTTTATGTGAAAAGTAAAAATAAATGAAGAATAAATGAATATATGTACAACTGTTTAATCAAAACGATATTCTGATAAATCCATACAAATAAATCATTTTGAATGTAACAAATGATATCATATGTACTTCGATAATTAATTAATTGTTTTTTTCCTTCCAGGTAAGAATATTTTTGACATCAGTTTGATCGTGAACTAGAAACCAGTTTAATGTAAGTTGTTTTTTAAATACACATATTATATTATACACACAGATAATTATGAAAATAATTCAACATAATACCGAAGCATTGCGACTTAGCGGGGAGTTGATGGTTTTTTGCTGCCGGAATAGCGGTGTCATTTTACTGACAGCTGTCAAAACTGGATTTACACAACCGATAATTTATACCAGCTGATCAATTATTACTATACATGCACCAGTTTATTTATACTTACCAGAAGCGTTATAAAAAAACACACACAATTTTATTTAATTTACGCATTGTGTGAATTGTTACTGTGAGCGAAATGTACTGAAAATATACGTAAAAAATATGTTTCAGCATAACGATTTAATACATAAGTATACTTAATTATATTCAAATCAATTTTGATTTTTTTACAGACAATGATTTTTCAATAGTTTTCAATCAATAATCTTGTCCACGTTTTTGATTTAAAAGTATTATTTTAGTATTATTAAGTAATAGTAATAAAAATATCTTTATTCCAGCTTGAAAACGGTGGGTGCAATACTAAGCCATTTTTTAATTATAACTAAATAATATTACAAAATAAAATGAAAATCATTTGAAATATAAATAGAAATATGTAATTAAAACTAGGACTATTTTTAGACTTCTAACGTAGCCTCTGGTCTTTTTCTTATGCCTAAAAACTAGACGATTTTCGTTTGAAAGTTTTTTTTTTTATTCAGAAGTTCAATAAACTCCTCATTCAAAGTCCACCTGGTAAATATATATTGGTCAAAATATTATCCGCAGTCGCGATCGCAATACTTAAGCCTTCCAATAAAAACCCAACGACGTTCTCATCCGGTGATATTCGCCGAAGGTGCATAGGAGTGATTTTTAATTTACGTTTGTTCTCACGCGGTGCGCGGATACTTCTGCCCACAGCACTGGTGGCGTTCTGAGCCAAAAGCCAACACCCACTCGCGACTCTAGTGGATTATACACTCCGAGTGTGGCCACGTGTCAAGTCACTTGTGCGCTCTGTCAAACGCAGAACCTTGAGCTAATCAAGTCCATTATGTTTATTTGATCATAGATACGTTATCTCCAACTTGATGAGTACGTTTCATTCGTTTCATTCACCAGTAAGAAAACACGATGAATGTGCGTTTTATATAATGCATTAAAATTTGTGTTTGACTTTATACTTCCTTTGGTAATCGATTAAGCCTTACTCCGCGTATTGTAACATATATAATGCATTTTATTTTTTACTAAACTAGGAAATCGAACATTTAATTTCTGCATTGTAAAATTAATGTAACAATTTTATTTCAAACGGTCGATATAGCGGCATACATAACTGGCACAGCTTCATACTTTGCCAGCTGGTCAGTTTGCAAGTAGATTTGTAATGTGAAAATGTTCTATGTAGGAGAGATTTGTTAAAATAAGAAAAATTCTTTGATTTATATTAAATGAAATAAAGCAGTCGTATTAAGCAAGTAAATTATAAGGATATTCTTTGTATAAGACATTTTTAATGCTAACTCTGGTATATTTTAAGCTATTAAAAAGTTATTTAAATAATGTTATTTGTGATAAGGCACTGATAGTTATGTGTTAAACATATTTTAAATTTGCTGCCCGACTTCGCTAGTGGTAATTATTTTATTTTAATTCATGATAATTTCACAAAAATAATGTTATCACCTCTGCAGTGTAGTACTTACCGCGTTTGGCTATCACGGTAAGGGCCCGGGTTTAATTCCCGAGCTTCTAAAAAAGGCAAAAAAAAAACAGTGTTTTCACTCTAATATTTATTTAATATAATCCTCGACTGGTACCTGAAGCGCACGATTGATCACCTTCCCTTCATATAGTTATTGATCAACTTAACATTGCATAAATTTAAAGCAGTGCTCTATGCACCATTTGATGTGGATAACGGTAAGGAGCAGTAAAACGTTATATCTTTATGTGAAAAAAACACAGGTATAAACCTTTTCTCTTCTGGTTTTGCTCTCTAGCCAAATGCCGATTAGTCTGCGCGTCTTTAGTGTTAATTGGACATGCGTTCGTGTATATTTATTTATTTCCGCTAATCGTAGCGCACGGCATATCAAATAAATAAATAAAATACTATTTTTCATCCGAAATGTGGTTGTCACTGAAATTGGTACTCCATATTATGTTGATGGAAGAAAATGCTAAGGTGATCGGGATACCCTTTCTCACGCCCACTGGCATGACGCCAGAATTTTTACGCTTAGTCTTGGGACGGTATTATTATATTCTATTTCGAAAACTTATTTTTGTCACTCGAAATATTCAACTCATTCATCCTTTCAACATCGCATTGTGAATGGGCAATGAAAAAACACAATACACGTGACTATTTACTACTATACTTATTTCGGCCGTGGTCATTGATACGGATGACATCACATTGAATAAATAATTAAATTGTTTGAATTGTATTACGACTCCAGTCTACTGAAAATAGTATTTTTGCAATAAACAATTCGTTGATATCAACATTGGTTTAAAAAATATGTATATAATTATTTGTTTTCCATTGACAAATCGGAGTGATAATGAGACGGTATCTATTTTTGAACTGGTTTGAATATTATTACGTGTAATCTGTCAGAACCCTGAATAATGCTTATGTCAACGCCTTTTGTGTCAGTGATACATATTGAAATTTATCTCCGCAGATAACAGCGCGTCATAATTTATAAATAAATTAATTATCAAATTATTCACCGTTCATTTCAGTGGCATTGTACGATATGTCATAATAATTATCTCAACCGTTTCCAAACAAGCGATAACCGTATTTGCATTAATATTAATGTTTATTTATCAACGCCGTGTTACTCTCCGTGTAATGTGACCTCGTTTACAGGAGAGAACACCTGTTTACATGTATGGTGTTTATAAACTCCAATCCGATCATTTGATTTCCTACTACCGAATGGTAACATATAGCGACGGTGATAATGTGTACAGCGTATAGTATAGTGTTAGTATTTAATTGCCTGGCGCACGCCATCGCTCACAAGTGGGAAGTGGGTGTGTTCGCTTTTTTATTACACTCATTTTCTAAACGGCAATTTAGCGTTGATTGTTTATTTTATTTAAACTTATCGGTGTTTACATTTTAGTTATTTTAAAATAACAAGTATGTTATCATGTATATTGAACCTTTCTCGGCCATACATCGTGTTGAGGAGAATCGCTCTGAAACACATTGTGCGATACGAATTGGGGCGAGTGCGTTTTATTACAAGTTTATTATCGTCTGCATAAAATGTTAGTCTTCCAAATACTTGACTCTTAACTACAATCTTTCAATTTGATTCTCAAATTGGCGTATTTGGTATTCCGCCGAGAAATGGTCGGTATATTTAAATTTCTCTAATTTTCAAGGCCGTGTAGATGCTGATATCATTTTTTTTAATAATGTGACGTGTGTATTTAGCACTTGTTGCCGACTTCTAGCCACTACAACACTCGGATTTAGTAATATAGCGCTGCTATATTACTAAAATTGTATTGTTGTTTTTACTTCTACTTTATGAGTGAGGAAAGAACGGTAAAACAAATTTATGAGGCTAATATAATTCTAAAAGAAGCAGAGGAAGACCGAGAAAAACTTGGCACGATCAGGTATGCCAAATACTTAACAGTGGTCAGGTTAGGAGTCGTAAAAATCGTCGGGTATGTGTGAAGAAATGCATGAACGTGGAAGAGGCGAAGAATGTTTGCAAAGACAGAGTGGTGTGGCGTTCTATTCTCTCTGCCTACCCCTGCGGGGAAGCGGCGTGATGGTTAGTTAGTTAGTTAGTTTTACTATAACTTTTCTTAATTAAAGATTGTGCTTTAAGTGTTGACAATCCTCGGGGAATTATTAAACAGGTAGCCACCTGTTTTAGGGAATACGAAATCCCTCAAGTTATCTGATTATCGACCCAAGGAGTATCGAATCGGCTGAGTCATCTGTTCCGGAAGCAGAATAATTATTAAAAGGAATTTTCGAGTGATTTTCGCTGATCTTGATGATTTTGATTATTTTTTTGTGATTTAACAATTTCTTTATGGAGTCATTGACATCAAATTCGCTATCCTGTTTAAATACCTTGGTGACGAATGATTATGATTTGTCTTTGAACTAAATAATCCGTAATACTTACCAATTGTTATCATAAATGTTATTATTTATATCTTGGGGATAATATGTGCTTACATTATCATGTTATAATAATGTAACCAGTTACGACAATAGTAATGAGACACGTTTTCATTGTAACAAGTTATGTTCACTATTACGTAGACATGAACGCGATGTAAGCATAATTTATTGCTACATTATAATCTGTGTTAGAACAGAGTATTGGGTAGGATATTTATATGTCCATAATATTTGTTTAAAGCTTTCTATTTATGGCAGTGCGTGTTCAAGAACATAATACTTTCATTGAATCGTTTACAAATATCAGTACGTTTTTCTCTATGTATATCCACTTTTTTCTCTATGTATATCCACTTTTTTCTCTATCTTTCCAATTCCATTGCTCGTACACGTCGTATTATTCCAATATACAAAGTGATTCCAGTACAAGCTTTCCCAGTCCTAGGCGAAGCGTTTTATAAATTCACACAGTACAAAAGCATCAGTTTTTGGTATAAATAAATTCACTAACTGTTCAAGAGTTTTCATAACACGCAGACGCTTGAGAATAAAATTACAGAGTATTTGTAGATTTATACGCTAGAGCTTTTATGTATTATGTTACGTTATACGTACTTCTGCTCGCATGAGTTCTTATTATATATGAAATTACTTCAGAATGATTTTAATGCACCTCATCTCATCTTTATATTTATTATAACGAAGATCAGTGTCGTATAACGATGCATATTACATATTTCATTTTACGAGTTATCTTCGATAAAGTGCACGGCTTCGTATAATCCATTCGTGTAACTCAGTCGAGTTAGTCACAACAGCTGCCCGATTTGATTATAGCTTACGCACCGCTGAACCCATTTTACCTTAATAACGCAACTCGACGAATCCTCTTACGTGTATTCCGTCGAATATTCACACGAACGTTGCAACCCTTGCCGCGTATATATTTTTGTTTCTATAAGCTTCGTTACAAATAGTATATCTAGTAGATACTGAAACATATAATTATTTTTGAAAAATACCACTACTTTTCAATCAATTGATGGGAACAGGGTTTTGTCGTTACAACATAGTCCTTGGGAAAATATGTTTATATGCAATTAATTTATTAAAGTATTTATTGTTGCTTTTCTGAGTATTACTTGCTTACTTTATTACTTACTAGCCTTCTTCTTGTGTCCAGTATACCTACAACAAAGGCCTCCCTCTTGGACTTCCACAGTTATCATTAGGCGCGACTCTCTACCAGTGCAGGCCCACCACTTTTTAATGTCATCGGATCATCTTGTCTGGGCCTATCCACGCTTCTGCGTCTTGTTATAGGCCATAGGTCAAGCACTTTTTTCGTCCATCTATCCTCTATCCTTCTGAGCATTATATATTTATAAAGCTGCATTTTCTATTAATCGATAAATTACTCTTGTCTTTGTAGTCCTATCTTGCAGTGTAGCTATCGGAACGTTACTATGTCGAGTACGCATTATATACGGCGCCATGCATTTGCCCTAACTGTGAGGGGAGGACGGGGCGGGTCTGCTCCCCGGGGGCGCGGCTCTTTGTACAAATATTTATGGGCCACCCACCAGCCTGGCTGGCTCTCTCTACCCGCTACCCGCTACCCACGCGCTGCACGGCCCGTTTACCTCTACAAAACTATTTGTGACATATTCGCCTAATGGGATTATGACTTTGTGACCGTCGAGTCGTCCAGATTTTATTATCATAGTTTCTCTTCTCTCAAAAACTTTCCAATCGTTTATTACGATCACGCTATTTATGTATTTCCTAAAAAAATCGGTCTCTTCTTTTAGTTTTTCGAGTAACAATGTTCGACTGCTCTCAGGAATCGCGCAGGTAAAGTCGACTCGAAATCTTCGATTCGGTTTCCGAGCACCCATTGTTAGCTACCGTTTAATCTCTACCCTTCGCTTAAATGGGTCGTGAAATAATTCTGCCGGCGAAAACAATGCCCAGCCGAGAGTTTTAATGTAAGTGACTCGGAAGTTTGGTAATTGCTCTAATTTACCCCGAATTCCTCCGTCTATATCCTCACCCCCGTACTTCGGTCACCCCCGGGGATACATCTTTAATCCGTTTCTTCAAACGAAAAGCTTTTAGCGAACTTCCATTCAACGATCGGTCCGCAACTTTGGATTAAACACTTTGAATGGTCAATCGTGAAATTAGCAGTCGTCTTTAAGATAAATTTGCCTTTACAACTTTTAATTGAATAACGTCCATTTATTAACCTTCGTCGAACTTTTGTATACCTGTTAATTGAAATTAAATAATACTTAAACTCGTTACGTACAAAGTCTGCAAAGGCTGAATTATTTTATCAAGCGTAAATAATGCGGAAGAACAGCTTTTTTCGAGTCCGCATTATGAATTTAGATTACATTACGCATTGCCAAGAAGGAAGCACGGTCGACGCGGTGGATCGGCGATCCGGTCAATTTGTACGGCATCCATCCAACTGAGCTCGGATGCCCGGCTGACTCGAGGCATTCCTACGCACTGTAGGTCGTTGATTTGTTGCATTCATTAAACCCCTCTCGTTTATATTAATCAGTGCAGATATAAATCTGAGACATCAGCGTCCCCGTCGCCCGGCTCATTCCGCCGACGCGTTTCAACCCGAAGGCGATGCTTTGATTAATAAAGTCTCTTATGCTCTACACGTAATATTGTAATGAGCCGAGACTCGTTCCAGTATCAGATGTGTAATAAATCCTCACTATTTGTACTACTAATTATTTCAGAAAATCTTATGTTTGTTTGTGCCACACATTTGTTATAAATAACATTTTTATTGATTTTTTAATCATTAACAGATTTATAAATTGATTTCAATGTATGTATATTTTAATAAATATAAAAATCTTATGAAAATACTGGCTGTAATCCTTATCAGTAATGCTGACAGACATGAATTTATTTAAAATAAAGTTTAGTTATTATATATTAGATATAGTCAGTGCTAGATGACAATGTGATAATGGACTTGGGCACCGAACAAAACTTAAATTTAAAATAAAAATAACATTATGTAACAACGCTCATAGTTAGTAATATCATAGTTTATAGTTTTACTATAATATAATCATAAAATTAAAATGCTGTAGAGTGTAAAAATATTTTAATATAAAAAAAAATTACATGGGTGTGCTCATATTTTTTTTAAATTGACAGTTCATTTCTCTGAGAAAATAGTGAATTTGTAACGGCTTAAGTTGTGAAATTTTAGACAGATAATAAAGGTGTGTTTGTTTTCGCATGAATTTGTGCAAGTATGTACCTACATTCAAAATATTATCTTATCGTTAAATCACGTGAAACATTTTTTTCAATTTTATACCCCACTTGAACTAGAATTCTTAAATTGGGAAAAAAATACCTTCCATTTATTAAATTATTTGAAAAATAAATTAAAATATAGATAAATGTACGTTTTTGATACTATCTATCATTAGAATACTAACTATCCATCAAACTTCATCCCTTGGTTTTTCCTCTACCTCCTTCCCTCAACGCTTGACCAATATCACTAGTCTGTTTTTGGTTGGTTGAAAGATATTGCTTTTTAGCGATAAGCCGCCAGTGTACTTATTTCTTTTCTGTACATGAATTTTTAATAAATAAATAAAGAACAATATTTACTCACTGTTTAGCAACTATTCTACCTCCCAACGAATGAATGAATTTGTATTTAAAGTATTTTTTTAGTGCAGTGATATTTTTAATTCAAAGTCAAATACGCTGTTGATAATAAAATGCTCGGCTTCCGTAATACCTTACCACTCGAGCTTGTTTAAATACTAGATTGACAAATTAAACAGCTGGTACACAATATACACTAAACACATACCCGGCTCTATTGTGTGAAACATTTACCTTACGTCAATATTGATATACACAAATGCATCCGACTCGGGAGCGTATTCAAATCCATTCGCATTATTTACATTACTTCCCCCTTTGAGATTGTTCAATGATATCATATCACTTCGTTAGTTCCTTGATATTTGCAAGGGCAGATTATTCAATAAAAATATTTGAGCTATATACATTCATTCGCTGATAGTAAAAATATTTTTCAATTTGATTTTCATGTATCCACTTAGCAATTGGCTGAATAAGTTATTTTGTTTAATAAATGTTTTTAAAACCCTATGATAACATGTTTCAGTTTCACGTTCAAAAACATAATAAAAAAACAACATACAAATCAATGGTATTTTTTTCTACCTAACAAAAAGTTCTTTCCCAGCTTGCTACCACCCGATTGAAATATTCACGGGAATTGGCTTTATTGGTTTTTTGCTTGCCCGGAAATTATTGAATAGTTTTTAAAATTCCTAGCTAATGATAGCAAGCTTTTGACTTTTATTGCCGGAATGAATTATAATTTTGGGTTTTTGGATTGAAAGAGGTCCACCTTCAATAATTTTAAGCAGTACAGGGATAAGGCTTGTCTATTTATAGTTTTTTTTAATTACCATTATTACATTTATTCTCTTCTATTCAACGATTTTTTTAAGTTTTATTTTTTATCCTATTTTTGCTACGTAATGAAACGGAGATAATAACATTGATTTCTGATCAAATTAACTATTTTTTTTCATCATTATTTAATGAACTCGTGGTGTGTGTTCTGATTTCATTATTTATTTTATGTATCTATAAATTGAGAGTTGCAAAGTATCACATTAGCTGCATAATAATTATTTTTTTGACATTTAAATGTTTTTTTATAACCATTAAAAATAACTAAACTTTTTAGAGAATTTATGTCGCACATTTGATTGCACAATTATTTTTTAGATGACATTTTCTCCAACGACTGAGATAAATCTAATTTTAAAAAATCTTTTTATAGTTTATTTTACAAAATAATAAATCTGTGGATTTTTCAACTGGAGAGTAGTTAGTAAATAATTTACTGAGCCAGTGATAGTTTGATGAAGGAAGTTTATATTTTGGACGAGCGCACAATAGCGGGATTATTGGCTACACTTTGTCACCGCACCACCGAAACTGGGTACCGGATAAAGTTTTTCAACAAATCCGCCCGTTCATTGTTCGTGAGACTGTTTGTTCCATTATGAATTCATTCATCCCGCTCGCCCCCCGCCCTCCCCCGCCTGTCGCTTCAACTTCTATATCGCTTGTGATTGTGGAATAACTTCGCAAAGTGTTTGCGGTTTCATTTTCATCGACATCATTGTCACCTGACTTGTTTTACGGGAGTGAATAGCCAAAATTTGTACCGGTTTTTTATACCTGAAAAAAAAAGTTCTCTGAATTTTTACTGGACCTATTTGAGAATGATTAACACAAATAACGTTGACAGCTGATTTAAATATCGACGATTGATTGACGAAAAATAATTTTGTTCAAGGCTAAAATATATCAACCTTAACACTTTTAATTAAAAAAATGTATTTAAATAAAGTAGTAGTGTACAGGTTTTTTTATTTATTTATTTATGTAATACTACTTATCGTTATTTACATCAAAATACAGAACAGCATTTTTTTAAACCTCCCAAACTCACCATTATTTTAGGCAATTCAAATATCAATAAATATTTGTAATCGTATGATATATCCGTTTATTTATTTTATTATGCTGTTTTACTTATTCTTGAGAATGCATTATAATATATTAAACTAGTTATGACACCACAGAATTCAACGGTTAGCCTTGAAATCTTTTCGAAAAACAGAAAACCTCATATAATAATTATCAAAGAGTATTTGAAAATCACTGTGAGTGCCTGGATTTTATTAAGGATACGGGATTGATTTTTGATGCAATGCTGCGTTTTGTTCTGGATAGATGTTGTTATTGTTTAACCGTGGAAATATAATATTATATATGAAATTGATGTTACTGAAATATGTACAAAGGTCTGACGGGGAGCAGCTAAGTGATGTATTTACCATTTACCCCCTTTCAACATTCCGTATAAAGTGACGGTATCTCGCTCTACCATCGCGCTTCCCTTTCCCTGCCAGAGAAGTTATTCAAATTTGCATTACATGTAACTTATTCCCTTAGATATAAAAGCTTTAACTGATTTTCTTTTAAAACTTTGTCTAGAGAGTTATGTTTACCGGAAAACTTGTTCGTTCCAATATTAGCTAACTGAAAACGTTTTCATAATTCCAGCGGGAAACCGTTTTCCAATGAACATATAAAAATACTTTTTTATTTGTTCGCATAATGTGAATCTTATGCTGTTAGTAAGTAATAATTACCATATTACATGTGCATGTTGAGAGCATACTAAGTTGCTGGAATACAATTTAAATACTAACATGTTTCTCCTTATATTATTTGTTAACGCTTATCCAAATATTGGTTTAGTTTACGGTGTTTGTATTATTTTCGTACGAATACATTTTCTTCGTAGAGAGATTTACCTGCGGAAATTCCTGTATATCGGCTAACATGAACTTCAAGTAAATACACAACAGTTGAAAAGTGTTGGCATTTTTAAAAAAGAAGTTCGCAACAGTGGAGAAAATTTCTCAATGCAAACAAATATACCTTGGAATGCACGCGATGTAGCAATTTCTGTTGGGAATCGGGGATTCTTACGTTTCCTATCCTATATCCTACCTGCCTTGTTACCTGCGCTGCGCGGCAGCGGAATTCCCCCCGGTTGTTTTTTTTGCATGGAAAAAAACTCATTATCACCAGTGCCACGTATAATAATGTTATTTTAAATGGTATGGAGGCATCGGCACACTATTATTTATGCATCCACTTTTCACTAAATGACCGCTCACATTTGCGACTGTTTTATCATGCCCCCCAGCTTTAAAAATGAATCGCAGGTTAATTCAGTGTCTCTTTGACGATGATAAGGGAGTACACCTAAGTAGAACGTTTGTTAAACGACAATACATCTTACGGTTGAACAGAACCTTGTCGTTTTTTTGAGAATAACTTTATTTCACCTTGAAAATGCATTCATTACCATTTTTAATTATTTGACAATACATATCGGTCTATTATATAACAATGGTAAGATTTTTTTAACGCACCCCTTTCGAGTCACTCGCCTTCACTTTGTTATATTGTGCCATAATTTTGAACCATTAAAAAAAAGGTAATGCGTGTTTTGCCATTATCAGATAGTCTAACGATTTTTTTACTAATAAGTAAATAATATTCCAACTAAAGCTTACTGTCAACCTGACATTTCTTGAATCAACGCGACCACAGAGATAGTACGAAAAATTGTAGACTGTCCAAATGTCAACTTCTTGTCGTTAAAAATGTCAAAATAGACTGCGTTTACACTAATTTTGACCACATAGTATACTGAGCAACGGTTGATGAGGGTAGGATTCAAGAGGTAGGCGTAGTCCTAAGCCCTTTTCCTGTGTACTGACTTTTATTTAAAAGGTTTAAATTTTAACTGGATTTGTGAATACGTGTACCAGTGTATTCAAAAGCTATCTCCCTATTATACATGAATATATTTTCTAACCATTGATGTGTTTGTTCGTTTTTAGAACACGTTTTCTTTTTTACACTTGCCGCCTCAGGGGAAAAGCGATCCCTCCCTATAACGATAATTGTGTAATATTATATGGCGTGTTCTAACACAGTGAGCCGAAGCTGTTTTACTCAATTTCCCACAAAACATCTGCGCTCTGCGCCCCTTTCCATACAAGAAGTTTCCAAAGTTTTCCATTCCGTCTGGTCGGCAAGTTTCAAATACATAAATGTTTATTTTTACCGCAGGAATCCATTCAGAAGAGCAATTTTGTTTACCGTTATGTTTCAACTAGGCGTGATTAAATTATTATTCGTAGACCTACTCTGCCATTACGTTCATTGATTTTGTTATTGTTTGTTGGGTAGGAAACGTTTATTGTCTTTTGTGTGAATTGAGTTTTTTAATTTACGTGCCGTAATATTTATAAATTAATTACTACCATAAGCAACGAAGGACTATCGATACGTGCACAATATCGTCTTTATTTTTCCTCGTCCATAAATATTATCGCTCTCCTGACTGTTTTTTATACGGTTTACCGTTTTTACCATTATTTTATCTGAAATGTAAACTATGTGTTGGGGCGTCTGATTATGTTTGTTATTTTAAGTTTCATTTTATTTGTTATTTTTAGATTAAGAGTTTTTTATTTCAATAAAAATCTTAGATATAACTCTACCTTGAATACTAGATACCTATTACTTAGTGAATGATACGGGTATGTAGTGAACAGAACATATGAACACTGATATAATCGAAATACAGCTGAAATCCTGTAAAAATGTCAGTTCCGGTAGTAAGTCAGGAGGGAAACAATATGATAACGACTTATGAATTGTGAACTTTAAAATTTTTACCATTGGATATGCAAAATTGCTGTAGTGTATAATTCTATTGAATTACATTTTATGTACACATTGAATTTAATTGGATGTTTTCAAATAGGCTCAATTTCGTTGGGCTTTTTTATTGAACTTGTAATTTCACCAAAAGCGTACATATTTAAAAAAAATCATTTCGATCATATTTTTAAAAAAAATGTTTAATAATTTTACTCCTTTTGCTCATAATACTTTTTTTCCATTTGATTTGATTTTGGTGTAGAGGTATAACAATATTGTATTTGTTTGTGGATTATTTACACTTATGATGCGTGAAATGCGATTAACTGTGCGATGTGTGCTCAATTTAAAAATAAAATACTAGTTTCAATCGACTAATATGTTGAAAGCCACACAATTCACCTTGCAAATTCACAAGAATTACACGTAAAGTATTTCGTTACAAAAAGCTAGGAAAAAGATGATTTACAAAGAACGCTTTAGTAATTGTCTGAATAGCGGTTAGCCGTATTTAGTTTGCTGTGTCGTGTTTATTGTAGTTGTTCCATCCCCGGGCCATTAGTCCTAGAGCTAGAGTACTGTCTCCGAGCCCCGAGTCTCTCTGAACTCGGCTCACTTCCTTTATTTTCCCATTTCCGCCCGTCCGCGTCCCCCGCGACTGTTCTGTTCTCCTAGTGTTTTGTTCCGCTGTTCCTTCTCCCTCCTCCCCTCCTCCTCTCCTCTGGGGAAGTACCACACTCCGCACACAATGCAGCGTCCGCCTCCGGGCACTAATGTCTACTTCGCATCTTCTGGTAATAAAACAAAACTATTGGAAATATGGCCCTCTCAAAAACTTGTCTTTGATCATAATAACCATACAGCACGTCAAATTATTTCAATTGTGACGGTTAATCTTTGAAATAGTATTTTCAAACCCTTGTCATGCAATAAAACATTTGTCTTATTATCAAACATAATAATATTAATATTTGGATAGTTTAAATAGCGCATTTTCGTAAAATACAACCTCAAAGGCGCATTCAATGTTACTTATTCAAACTTTACAATTTACTCAGTTTACATAACCACATCTTATTCGTAAAAAATATTATTAAACCCACAGCTCGAAAATACCATAGTATAAAAGTAAAAACAGTCACAACTTATAAATTTTGATCCATATTTGTAGGTTTTGACTGTTTTTATTTTTGTACTGCTGTATTGAACTTTCGAGCTTTGGATTTATAAATATTCCTTTGTACGAATAAAATGACTTGTTTTTTTAAAGCTAATAGTAATAAAATGAAGCAAATAGCAAGTTGAAGCTACAAAAATAACTGTAGGGATTATTTTTGTAGCTTCAATTTTTTTCTTTTGTCTTCTTTTCCTTCAATATGTCAAATTAACGATTTGAAATAATCGTCACTAAACGTATATATCTGAAAATGTAACATACTATGACTTCCCCGCTCGTTTTCTAGGTAGCGCAATATTCCTCACAATACAATTTCGATTCTGGATCTGAATGTGAAATATTGGTAAACGGAGAGATTTTGGATCAGGTAGATGATTTCGTGTATTTGGGTAGTATGATTTCTAGGGATGGAAAGATTGATAAAGACATAGAAAGTGAGAGTGAATGCTGGGAACAAAGTGAATGGTGCACTGAAATCAGTTATAGCAAATAAAAACCTATCAGCGGAAGCTAAACTGGCAGTGCACAACGGAGTCCTGGTTCCAACTCTAATGTATGGAAGTGAAACATGGAGTTGGCAAAAGAAGGATGAAAGTAGACTAAATGCAGTCGAAATGCGATCTCTCAGAAGAATGTGTAACAAAACGATGTATGATAGATGTGCGAATAGTGAAATAAGGAAGGAATGCAAAGCTGAGATAAGCATTATTGATAAAATTAAGAAAGGTGTGTTGAGATGGTTTGGACATGTAGAACGAATGAGTGAGGAAAGAACGGTAAAACAAATTTATGAGGCGAATGTTAGCGGGAAAAGAAGCAGAGGAAGACCGAGAAAAACATGGCACGATCAGGTATGCCAAATACTTGAAAGTGGTAAGGTTAGGAGTCGTAACAATCGGCGGGTATGTATGAGGAGATGCATGAACGTGGAAGAGGCGAAGAATGTTTGCAAGGACAGAGTGGTGTGGCGCTCTATTCTCTCTGCCTACCCCTGCGGGGAAGCGGCGTGATGGTTAGTTAGTTAGTTAGTTAGAAATAATCGTCACTAAACGTATACATCTGAAAATGTAACATACTATGACTTCTCCGCTCGTTTTCTAGGTAGCGCAATATTCCTCTCACAATACAATTTCGATTTCCGAATAGATTCCGCTTGTAATAAAATCCGCTAAGAGTATTGCGGAGTAACTTTGTAACGAATCCATCAGCCGCGCGAGCTTTGTGTGGCGTAATGCCCCTGGTAAATAGCTACTTTCATGTTACTATTATGTGTTTGTGAACAGCTTTTACGCTCATGTCTTGTTTTGGACTACTCCATTTTACGTAAAACCAACTTTGTGTTTACCGAATTTACCTACTTCTTTTTATTGTAGTTTTACATTTTTTTTAAAACTATATACCTACACTTTTTTTAGCGTGAAATCATTATTTTAGTACTTAGAATTATCCATACACATTAATAAGAATTTTACTATGTATTTTTGTCCGCCTCTGTAGTGTAATGGTCAGCACGCTCGGCTACCGTTCTGGAGGTCCCGGGTTCGATTCCCAGGGGGGTCAAATAAATATAAGTGATTTTTTCACTGTAATATTTATTTAATATTACCCTGGACTGGTACCTGAAGCGGAGGGCTGATCACCTTTCCTTCGTGTGTAAACGATCAAGATAACACTGTGTTCATATGAAGCAGTGCCCTATGCACCATTGGGGTGCGGATAAGGGTTTTATTTTATTATTATTAATTTAAAAAAAAAATATGTGCCTTAATTTTTTTAAATTATATATATTTTTTTAAATTAATATTAATGTAATAAATTATCGTATTTCGAGTATCGAATTTGCTTTCATGTTTTGAATACTTCTTTTCTTCCTAAAATTCTGAATTTAATTTTTAGGTTTTTCATCCTCGGCGGTCTTTCGAATGTGTATATATAAATAAAAGCTTGAGTCTAGACCGCTTGTATTTATAAATTTGTTTACACTTGTCAAACAAAGCAATAAATAGACAATACGCTCTTACCGAAATATGTAATATAAGATCGAAATGTTTCTGTTTTGACTTATCGACAAAGCTCTTTAGCGATAATATGTACAAACTTAAACACAATATTGAAATACGATTTTATGTGGCAAGTAAATATTTATTTACTATTGCTGTAAAAAAAATATTCTAAAATATAGATTTATATTATCCACTGATACTTCGTGATGGAATTGCATTTTTAATTTATTATTAGATTAAAACCAATATTTTTAGCTTTTCCACTTTTTTATTTGACCAGCGACCGGGTTTCGTCGTTACCGACATCATCAGACTGGTTCTAAAATATATTTTTTACATCCTGTATTCATCAATTAACTTGCCTTGCCTCAAACAAGGGAGTTTTAGGAAATTTTTTTTTAATTATGTATATTCATAGCCATTTACGCCATATACGGTTTACGGGTTACGGGACCATAATAATAATCAGGAAATTTATAAATATAAACTATTCAATGGTATTCAGCATTGGGCAAGAAAATAATATATGAGGATAAGGATTTGACATGAATACCGCGTGTCTCTGTGCAGCTTGTATTATTTGAAATTTGTTCGTGTTTTGAAATGTATTAAAACACATACATATCTCAGTTAATCGTGTTCTCTTGTTGAATGCCGTAATAAAAATACTTGTCTTGTTTTACCTTTGAACGCGAGTATACTTTGGCATTAAAGTATAAGTGCAAGTTCTCTTTCGGTACTGCTTATGTGTATTGGTACAATTACTAAGGAGTAAGGAGTCAACCCCGGCGGGAGACCTTTATATACTTAATTTATTATGCTCAAGAATTTCTCTTCAATTTGTTTTTCTCGGAAAGGTTTTCGCAATACGTCTACTAACGCTTCATTATTTGGAATATTAAACGAATAATAAAACTTGTTACATATTTAACGAAACAATTCATGAAATTAAAAATAATAATTTAGGTAGATTTATGCACACTTTTTAATGAATATAATTTAATAGAATCATTTCGTTTTAACCCGCCGTTTACATGTGCAATAAAAAAGGAATTAAATATCATTATTACACTACATAAATTTCATCTTTATGGTGAAGGTTAGGAGCATTAGAAAAAAAGATCAAGAAATTTTTATGTGGCTCTATTGGTTGAATAAATAGTTTGATTGCTGCCTAAATTGTTGTTATGAATTTACCCCAAAATATATATATATATATTTTTATAAATATGTATATATTTTAGTTGGTTAATATGTACCTACTTATATCAATAAATATGCTGTAAAATTATGTTTTAATTACATGCGGTATAATGTGTGTGTTTGTGCAATCGGTTTTTTAAATATTATTTTTTGACATCTCATCAAAGATGAAGAAGAATATGGAAGTCTGGGCATTTACGGGGCTTACGACCGTCATAGGCTGGTTTGAGTGATCACTTTACACACGTGTAACATTCACCAATTCTACCCATTATTGACAACCACACTACTCAAATTCTTGGAAGTTCTGTATATATGAACCAATTTAGAAACCTTATTCATGAATCACTAAAACTTCACTAGAGACATCTATCGGTGAGATGTAAAGAAGCTTTTTATTAAGCAGAAACTCTTATATTAGTATGTGAGATCCGAATCCCGGATTATAATCACACACATGAGAAACGCCAGAAAATACCATTTTCATTTTTATTATTAAGCTTATAATTTGACCAGATAATTTATTTGACCGGTTTTTTAAATATACTCGTGTATTTACACTTAATCACTCGGTTTCAGAATTTTTTTGAAATTCTGTCAGAATATTATAACAGGTAGGTACATAAGTATTCTCTAAGGTTAGCCGGCCTCCATTGTATTATGGAGCACAACATGAAGTGGTCATTTGTCACCGAGGCAAAGAATGTAGATCAATTTCCCGCCCCGTCACCACTGTCAAACAATATCATAAGTCGTGTAGGTACAGTGTACGGCCGGCGGACTGTAATCTTCCGGCTACCGACTCGTCTATTTGGTCTCCTGGTAGTTATTTCTGCCTCGGGACGAGTTGCGTGTATCCACTCGCCTCGGCTTGTTTAATCTCTAGTGAACTTTAACTGAGGAATATCGCCGCTGAATTCACATTATCCTCATGCCGGTTTTCTAGTTAACTGTGCCTTTTCAAGAGTATCGAAAAGCATCAGCCTTTAAATGGGAAGTTGTTATTCGTGGAATTGTGACGTGGCATTTTTTTATGAAGCCACAATGTTTATCTGGCGATCATATTTGTTAACATCGTGATGAGAAATCAATTTGATAATATCGCTTTTTTATATAAATGGTAACGGATTCTTTTATCCGTATAGCAATTCACACGATGATTCAAGAGATTTCCGTAGCAGAAATTTGGTATGTATATTATCTTACTTAATTGTATATATTAATTAACAAAAATACCTATTGATTTTAATAATAAAGTTTTTCTTATCACTTAATATATTTAATTTATTTTCATCGTCTGAAAATATTTTTAACGGTATAAATTTATCTGACTTGTTTATTATTAGTGTAATTGAACCGTTTCAAACCTTTGACGTTTACTTTTAATGATGATTAATTTATTTACACTATATCGCTGATTATCATTTGTATTTAACATACTAAATCTAAAGGTGGTGTCTGACCGGGGCATTTCGTCGTAACGTAACGTCGTAACATCGCTCGGGGCGAGCATCCGAAACTATGGATGGAGCGCTCGGATCGCTGTAAAGACCATACGGAATGCTCGCATCGTAACGTGTAACGTTACGACCAAACGGCTCCGGTCAGTCTCCACCTAATGTTTAAAAACATGTTTATTTTATTAAAATTAAACACTTGAATATACCACTTTAATGAGTTTAAATACATGTATACATGTGCCTTGACTATCAGTGTAATTAGAATTTAACATTACACCTTCCTAATTTCAACATCAGCATATAACGTTATAACGGTTTTACGATATTAGCCAGTAGTTTGTTTCACAAGTAACCTTAATTTTTCAATATCGCCAAGTATTTACGACCTGATTACTCGACAATTTATTCTAGTCAGGCGTAACCAAACACTTAATTTTTGTCACAATTCATGGCATCATTAATCACGCCATTCGTCCGCTCGGCATTAGAATACCGATTAAACTGTCACGGGTCCAACGGCGACGCTGTTTTAGCGCCTCGGCGCTACTGGCGGCGGCAACATCGGAAAATAAATAATATATTTTCGTGAAAATACATTTTCCATTTCGTTTCGGTTCGGGCAGGTCGGAAATGTCCGGCGTCACTCGAGGCCGGTGACGTCACCATTCGCCGTCCGTTGGTGGGTAGGTGCTTTGTTTACTGTCTGGCGGGCAATAGAAAATACCTTTAAAAAATGTAAAAGCACGTATTAATAATTAGTATTTCTATGCCCTAATAATATTCGATGTAATTTTTAAATCCTCTCCCACTTTCTTTCTACATTTACATGGTCAAAAAAATGTTTATCGGTCAAAAAATTCTTAAAGCTCCGTATGCGATAAATCGCAACTCAATGTTTCGTTCTTTAAACCCAGGAAATATTTGACTTAATTTTTTTCTTCTTAAAACACCGTTTTTATGTTGAAAAAATAAGTTTTTCTATCAACATAAATATATGGTTTTGAAAAGAAAAGAGTTGTTTAAAGGAAAAGGGGTTAAAAATATTTTTATATTTTTCAATTTACTAAAAAAAAAACTAAATAAAATGGGCGTGAACTGACGTCCAGCTGTCAGCGCTGCCGGATGCTAACTGAATTTTACTATAGCGAGTAAGGTCCGTGTTTGAGGCGACTGTAATTGGAAAAAGGAGCAGAGGAACACCGAGAAAAACATGGCACGATCAGGTATGCCAAATACTTGAAAGTGGTCAGGTTAGGAGTCGTAACAATCGGTGGGTATGTATGAGGAGATGCATGAACGTGGGAGAGGCGAAGAATGTTTGCAAGGACAGAGTGGTGTGGCGTTCTATTCTCTCTGCCTACCCCTGCGGGGAAGCGGCGGGATGGTTAGTTAGTTAGTTAGGTCCGTGTTTGCTAACCATTTTGTTCTCATGCGCCATGTGATTTATTGAAATGATTAAAGAAAACACTTCGTTTTTTACCACTTGAGTATTATTATAGACTACATGTTTCAGAAGTTAAACTTCCATCATTCAGGTCTGTATAATAACTGATTTATTAATAATAATGATTTATTGAAGAATCGATATACAGTGCCTAAAACTACATCTCACCTGCGTACAATGGTAACTCTTTAAGATATGTAGATCCCAGTGCCCGTGGCATTGCCAACGCTCGTCTGGCGTTGTGCCAGTTCAATCATTATTGAAATTTATTTTATGTTCGCGGCTGGAAAAGCTCAATTTGTTAACATTAGTTCGGATGATTAAGATGTTTGCAACTAAGAATAAAGTCGACGGTCCGAAAATACGCCTCATAATATTATTTAATATGTTGCACTGACCGATTGCATACATGAAACTAGTAGTTTATTTATATTCGGATTATTTTACTTATTATGTAAACCGAATCCTTTTTATATATTTTTTTCTCTAGAATACCAATATGTATTGTGTTTTTAATTTATCGCTTGAACGTTATGCCCTCCGAAATGTAAAATATTGTTATTTGAATATTTTTTACTGTAAACATTTTGAGTGTGTCCAAATACTTGTTCACAAATCTGGGTTTTCTCTACTTCGTAAACATGGGGTTATTATTGAATTTTTGGACATCTCGTCATAGATGAAAAAGAATATTGAAAAAAATAAAAATAAAGGGTCTCTGCTAAATAAAAGCTTTCTGAAACTAACATAGATTGCTGTTGTGAACTCATATGTACTGTGTCATTAGGTTGATCATATATGTAGGGGTTACAAAAATTTGGATATTGTGGTTGTCAATCGTGGGAAGATAGGTGAATCTAACACGTGTGTAAAGGCGTCTCTTAACCAGCCTATGACACGTCATTAGCCCTTTAAATACCCAAACTTGCATATATTTTTTATTCCTTCACTATGATTTTTTAATTAATTTTTCAAAACTGAACATGATTTTTCATTTTTTTTAGATGTACTGCCTACATACCTGTTATTTTTATTTTATTTGTCCGTTTCAACGTATGAATTTTCAAACCACATTAACCGTGTTTGGGTAGCACTTGATGTGTTTATTATTCGATAAACATATTGAATTTACAACAATGCCAGCGGAACAAAAGCTTCGGTATTTTCATTAATTGACTACCCCCAGAAGCGGTGGCACTGTAACGCTCGTCAGGCGTGAAAACTAAAGGTATGCGCCCGTATTACAAACGAACGACCCGCACAACAATGTGCCAATCCCACTAATACGCGTGACTTTTATAACCGATTAACATTCGTAACCCCTTTACATGTTGTCCGGTCATTTGAACAATGACCGGATTGAAAAGTCCGACGATCTGTCAGTCACGTCGCTAGTAATTTATTGTTCCGTCGAGTTCGCCTGACGTAATGTGAGAAAAACAGAGTTTTGACGTGGAATGATTCGAGCACTCATTATCGCCCGGGAATGTAAATCGGTTTTATTTATATATTTTTATTGCATTTTTGTCTGATTTCTCAGATAAAAATCCAGGGAGCAAGAATGGAATGCATTTTGGAAATCTCGAAAAATCACCGCGAATGTATTTAAATTTCAGTGTATCCAAATCTTTATACACACATGTATTTAAGCCTTGATGGATTATTATTTGCAAGATATTATAGGTATCTCAGGAAAAATAACGCTGTTATTTTAAGGGAATATGAAGTCTGGAAATTCATTGATATAGCCATTTATATGTGATTATATATTAAATACAGTAAATGAGTTCCGTTTTATGATGTTATGGTGCGTAGCAAAAAAGTTAGAAGTGTGCAAGGGTTATTTTTTTACAATAAAAATTTATGTAGTAAAACAAAACTATAGTCCGTTCATATTTAAATGCCCAGTCTTCCATATTCTTCTTCGTATTTGATGAGATGTTAACAACAAAAAAATACGTTCATATTTGTTTTACCTCTGATTTATGTATATCTAATTTATTTTATTTTATTTATTGTCATATTTATTTTACTTTAAACATATTTAT